>NW_026095795.1:844225-989031 GCF_023614345.1 Adelges cooleyi
AAGTTGGTTGTAGTATTAGTATTTCAAGTATTCGTCCTATAGGAAATGCAATTAAACGAAATGGTTTCGTTTTGGCAGGTAAAAATAATTTTAATGTTCTTAGTAATTTACTAAAAACCTAATAGTTAAACATTTTAGCTTCAATACTTAGTTGCAAAGGTATTGTTTTCACATTAATGTTTTTATTTTTGTGTATGCTCCATGGTGTTTCTTAAATTGCTAACTTTGGATAGTGTAAGATAAATTAATTATTATTTTGTTCCCCTTTGAATCGCAGGTGGCCCCGGTGGTTCCACACACCCTTTCTACATTTAATTACATATTTTCGCATTACAAACTAGTTAAAGTTCTACTAGGCAGTATTAATTGTTATTAACCTAACTTAACCTCACCATTAGTAATAACTAAAAATAATTTTTATCATCATTAAAATCATTTTCACTTTTGTAAATAACATAAATATCACATTTTTTTAAACAACATATTTTGATAACCATAAGACATTTATATCAAAATCCAATAAGTGTTTTAGGCCTGTTTTTTTGGTAAAAACATACTTACCAATTTTTTAATACTAAATAATATTGTATACAAGGAGGTCTCGTGTCTTCGGAAATTCATTATAACTGTAATCAATTAAATCAATTAATAAATAATTTAATTGACAATAAATGGGCTGTTAATCGGTTAATTTTATATTTCTTCAAAAGAATGGTAAAGGTGCGTATCTTATGAACTTTTCTACTTGGGATTAATGAATTAAAAATTTGAAGTGGTCGATAGGGGAATGGGAAATTTATAATGTATACATAATATGTAAAAATTATTTAATAATCAAAAAAATACTTTTTTTAATAGTTTAATTCATAGTCATAATTTGGAGAGGCTAGAGAATAAGATTAGGCTAATTAATGTACATAAAATCTTAAAACTTTGTCATATATACTAAGCCTTTTTTTTTTTGCCAAAATGTATTATGGCCGTAATAGGTTATAACTTCCAAATATTTTAATGAACAATAAGTAATATTAATAATGTAGTTGATGATGAATTAGTCACTTTGCCTGGCTTTCAAAATCCATCTTCAACTTCGTCTATTCTTGGAATGAGTCATTATTGATTATTCATACACAAATGTATACATTTGATACTTTCATAAAGATGACCTATTTTTTTCTGCAATGTTATGAGTATATAATCTTTATAGAACTAGATTATATTTAACAAAAACAATAATTTATGGACTTAATATTTTCAGGAGTCACGCATTATAAATGGTACAAGCCTAAATAACATTATCGTTATACTTATAGCGGTAATATTGTTTTTGGTAGTTCTATACTATAAAATAGCAAACCGGAGAAAGACGTCATTGGCAAATCGAATACCTGGTCCAGATGGATTCTTTTTAGTAGGAATGTTACCCGTTTTACTTGGAGGACCTGAAAAATTATTGATAAATATTTTAAACAATGCCAGAAAGTAATTACATATATATTAACGAATTTCTATTACATTGTATTACTATATTAACTATTTCATGTCTTAGCTCTGGCACATAACCGAAAAAAGTGTTACCAAAAATTAATAACGAAAAAAGTTTTTCAGCCCAGTCTGCATCCACGAAAGAGCATTTTCATGTCTCGTTGAATTACCAAATAAATTTAGATTAGTGGTGGAATTATAGATAATGAAATAGTATATGAACTAGCTAGTATCTAAGGTGGCTAGTAAACGTATCAAGTTTCTGGCTAATATTTTAGTGTTATCATATTAACTGGTTTTAAACAATTCATAGGAAATATGATGACCTGTTTATTTATAGAATTTGTATTCACTTATAATTTGATCTTTGTGATTACAACATATCTATTATCTCTAACCTTTTTTCAGATAATAGCGTTACGCTTTTTTCGATTATGTGCCAAGGCAAACCATCCCTATTACCACTCCCAACCCCATTACCACCCCAACCCCATTTAAGCCAGATATTTAACACTACATAATTAGGCAGAAATTGATGTTTTAATATACTAGCTTGTTACTGCTTATTAATATACTATATCATTATCTATAATTCCACCACTACTCTAAATTTATTCGGTACTTCAACGAAACATGAGAAAGCTCATTCGTGGTTGCAGACTCGGCTAAAAAACTTTTTCTATTAATTTGAGAGCAACAATAACTACATAGTATGTTTGTGATATAGATACGAGAATACTTTAATTAAATGGTGATTTTTAGATAGCAATAATTTGTTCTTTGTTTTTGTAATACAGTTATGATCACACTTTATTCAAAGCATGGGTTTTTAATCAATTGTACATATTTTCTAAAACACCTGAAGTCTTAGAAGCAGTTCTTACCAATCCTAACCTGTTCAGCAAATCTAAAGAATATAAGGTGTTAAACGAATCACTTCCGGGCAATGGAATTTTAACTAACAATATGTTCCATGAATGGAAAAAGAACAGGTGAACTTTTTTTGTATTATCTTATATTTATATATTATTATAGAAAAACAATTCTTCAAAATTCGTAAAAAAGAAACAATATAGCGTCAATATGTATACCACATTCTAAAAAATAATGTACACTGTTAATACTTGACTATTAAATTCTCGGAATACAGTTTTTTTACCAATAATTATAATGTTTTCTTTAAAAGTTACCTAATGTCAAATATAATTTTAATTTGGTATGATAAAATGTATAGAAAAATGGTAGCTGCGGGGTTTAAATTTTCAATGCTTAAATCGTTCGTACCAATATTTTACGAGGAAGCAAAATTCTTGGGCAAAATATTGTACGAAAAAAGAGAAATCAATTCAAATGAATGTGAAATAAGCTCTGCAATCGGTATGGCGACTTTGGAGATGATCGGAAGAACCGCTTTCGGTGTAAAATTAAATGCACAAAAAAACGGAAATCATGAGTTTTTTGACAATTTACAAGTCGTCCTAAAGGTATGCTTACTACTTTCAGTGTTTCTTAACCATATTATTTTTAAACCAGGTATGAAACACTAAAATTTAAGATCCAGGGCCAGAAAATTTCTCCGTGCCCCTAGAGAACTTATCAGTAAGAACCAACATTAACACGTTGAGTGCCAATGGTTTTTCTACATAGTGATTAAAATTTGCCATGATACCCAAAATTGAGTCTCACCAAAATACAAAAAAATACGCAGTGAGACCCAAAATTAGGTCTCATCATATATATGTTTTTAAGAGGTGATACCCAGAAACGGGTCTCATTTATCAATATTTTACTGTCGGAATCGAATTCTACAGTGTTGCCACTTCATATTGGTTTTTGTAGAAACTAAATAGCTTATTAACTTTTTTTGCTATGAATTTTTTGATTCAACAAAAGTTTTACTTACGTTCTCAAACATAACCAACTTAAATGTATGGTATTGTTTTTTCACGTACATAATTCATACATTTTATCAATATATGTATCAATAATATGTAAAATATATTTTATTAAAAAAAATTACATATGTTTAATTTATCCTTTTACTTTTTTTTTCTGCTTTATTACTTGCAAATGATTGGAGTGAGTTATTATAAAATTAAATTTTAAATACAATGAAAATTTCTTTTTATTTCTAAAAAATAATATGATCAAGTATTTGAAGTTTTCCAAATTACGTACGTTTGTTTTTAGTGTGAGGTAATTTTGAAGTGTCTTTTTTCTGAACAACAGCTTTTTTGGTAGACTCAAATATATTTTTCATAGCTTAAAGACAACATTGTGTAAAATCTTCATACAACTTTATGGTACTTAGTATTATCTTATATTAGTGTTATGTTCAGGAATTTTACTTTCAGAATCATTCGAAAATATTTACACTATTTACATGACTTGAGGTTACTCCTACTTGGATGTCTTGACTAGTTTGCCAACGTTTCGGAACACTTGCACGTTACATCTTCAGGGCTGTGGTTTGATGTTGCTCGTACCGCGCTTTCCTGCTGGCTGACTGATTCTCTTCCGTGGGTGTAGCTTATATACCATACCCCCACCGCATTCTCCGCTTCCTCTTGCCGCTGCCAGCTGTTTTCTACGGCCGGCTACCACATGACTGATTTTCATTACCGTTATCAATAGTTTCTTGCTGTATTTCCGGCTCTCTTTATCCCGTTTGGTCTCCGGTTTCCATTCGAAAATAGTTTTTCTTTTGGTAGTCCATTGGGATAAAGAAACGGAGAGCCGGGGCCATACCCCTCCTTGGTTCCCATTAATTTGGTCCTGCAGTGTAAACAAATTATCATTATTCCTAACATACTTTGTAACTAAAATATTCTATGCAGAAGATGTTTTTGAGCTGGCATGTCAACCTTTTGTAATAAAAATTTGTTTTTTAGGCTTGGGAACACCGAATCACATACCCTTGGTTTATGAACAAGAGTCTATTTCAGTTGTCGGCGTTTAAACGTAAACAAGACATAAGTCAAAGAAAAATTTACAAATACATCGATGATTTAGTTCAGAGAATAAATACTGAATTGAAAAATAATAAAAACAGTCAAGGAGAACATAACGAAGAGTGTATGGGCTTTAAATCTAAATCTTTTATTGAAATACTGCTCGAGAATGAACATCAGATGACATTTAACCAAATACGAGATGAAATAATAACTATTATAGGTGGTACGTTTTTATTGAAAAATTGTATTTGAAGAAAATTGGTGACGTGTGTATTATAGTTGGTCTTTTTAAGATTTAGTTCGTACTTTTATTACTTATAACAGTGTTTAAACGTTTGAAAAAAGTGAAAAATCTAGGGCGGGGATTGAACTCAATTATTTATTTATGTTGTTAATCGTGCATAGAAAACCCGATTATTAATTTGATCCAATGCCGTAAATTCAACTCAAATAAAACACAATTGACCACGTTCAATTCCCTAACAAATAAACAATGTGTACATATTAAAGCATTCTGACAATTTTTTTAAATTTGGTTTTAGCGGGTCATGACACGACAGCTACAACGAATGCATGTACAATATTTATGTTGGCTACTCATCAGGATGTACAAAATAAAGTAAATTATAATTCGTATTTAGTTTTATTAATTATGCAAAATAAAACATTTTATATATTCATGGTAATTATATATTTTTTATTTCTGCTTATAAATAGGTGTGGGAAGAATTATTGGCAATATTTTCTTCTGGCGACCCAGATCGACAACCTACCTATGAGGATTTACAAAAGATGGATTACTTGGAACGTGTAATCAAAGAAACTCTGAGACTCTATACCGTTACTCCCTTGTTTGCCAGAAAAGTCGAAAAGGAAACAATGATTGGAGGCTATTTAATCCCGGAAGGTACGGCCGTAGACTAATTTGTTTGATAGGTTGTCACATTTGGTGCTTAAATTTACTAATACAATTTATTTTTAAAAATATCTACAGGGTCAACGTTCATGATATACACTCAGCTTTTACACTTAAATGCAAATTTTTACCCGGAACCAGAAAAGTTTAATCCAGACAACTTCTTGCCCGAAGCATGTCGCAGTCGCCATCCGTATTCGTTCATTGCCTTTAGTGGCGGTTACAGGAATTGCGTTGGTAGCAAATATGCAATGCTTCAAATGAAAACTGTCATCTCAACACTAGTCCGGTCCTATCGTTTTTACCCGTCGGATAAATGTCCCAATCCTGAAAATCTTCGTTTAAAGTATACGATGACACAGAAGTTTGTCGACGGGTGTTACGTTAAAATAGAAGCGAGAACATAATCAATTAATGTAGCATGGTTTTGAACCAATATGATTACTTCTTATTCAAATAAGGGTTTCATCTGGATAATTGTGTTATCATATTTTTTGGATTTTAGATACATCGGTGTTGGTTAACAAAAATAATATCTATATTTAATAACTAATGACAAATTGTTGGTGTTGTCGCGTCTCAATGTATTTTCTACAAACTGTTTAAGCTGTCTATATAAATGTTTCCTTCGTTTTTAGTCATAATTTATCCGTTCAATTAATAAATTCTTTATATAAACATCTTTATTTAGTATAAGTAGAGTAGTATAAGTGAATAGAAAGTAATACTCTCTGAAATATTCAAAATATCATGGTACTTTTGTATGACTAATAATAATTATAATTATAAATTATAAGGCATGTGATGTTACGTGTAGATGACTTTATCTATATTTGTATAAGTACATTAGTAGATGAAAAAAACGTGGTTCTTTTGTTGAAATGATAATTCTGCTATGCATAGCCCTAACGTTAAAATTTGTTGTGATTGTGTAGTTTTGTGTAATAAAACAAACATATCGGTGTACCTCTGTCTGCTCTTTAAAACTGTCCAAGCTCATTTTTAAATATGTTGTATTATTTATTTTCGTTAACTTTCAAGAAAATAAGTGTATCCTCAAAATATAATTTTATCAACATTTTGTTGACGTTCAAGTGCCAATTTGGCGTATTTATAAGTATAGTTCTATTGTGGACAAACAATTTTATATTTTCATCTATTTTGATTTTAAAGATATATATTTTTTTCCCATAAAAGCATAAAAAATAACTTTGCCTTCAAAGTTATAGTATGAAATTAGTTTAGTACTAGTTAAGTAAAATGAAGTTAAGGTTAAAACTATTTAAACCTTAGAGGTGAAATAACTTTGAAAGTGGATAAATCAATAAACAGGATATCTTTCTATGGATATTTTTTAAAGATGTCAGTACAGCATAAAATATAATATAATAAAAGAAACGAGATTTGAGGTTGTTGGTTTACCTAAATATCAATACAACCAACTGTTTCGAAGCAGAAAATGACTTATTTATTAATGTATATTTAAATACTGTTAAAATTGAACATTACCTGATCTTTTATTGTTTCCATAAAACCTATATGTAAATGCCACAAAAGCTCAAAAATGTTTTGGTATGTAAAATTTACAGTTACATAATTTTCAGCAATGTCCATATAGATTTATTCAATTATACATTATTAAATTATGTATATTTTTGGGATAATAGTTATAATAAATGTAAAATTTAAAAAAACGTTAAAATATCTCACAATCCATTGCTATACCTTAGGAATACTAATAGCTAAGAGACATGTTAATCTAATTCTAAAGGTATAAATACTATTTAACCCTACACAATTTATCAATAGAACTATTTTTCTTACACAAATACTAGTGTATGCGACTTATGAATAAGTTTCTTGATATCAAATACTTATTCTTGAAAAACGTATTACCTTATATATACAAATTTCAGTTAATTAATGTCAATATCTGCGAGGAAAAATCAGTGCAACATTAATTTACGCCGTACTTGGAAAGCTCAAAAATATTTTAGTTATATAGCTTTTAATTATACCACTAAACTTCCATTTGACTACCAATTTATTGGCTTTGTAAGTTGAAATGGGATATTAGGCGGTTTATATATTGATGTGACCGTACAATTTGTAACTTCTACTGTGAGAATTTCTATGTTGTTGATTTCTATATGACTTGTTGAGAGGATCTTTAGATTATAACTAACAAATATCATACTTCTATACTTCTTATGTGGTCTCTCAATTGCCACCTTCATTCCCCTTATCTTCGGACGGATGTTTGATGAAAAATTATATTATAAATATTTACAAGTCTTAAGTGGTCGGCATTGAAGAACAAGGGCTTAGATTGAGAGTGAAAAAGAGTTTACAAAAATCCAAAAAATGTAGACACCCTCCAAAGTGTTGTTCAAAGTAGGCCACTGAAAGTGCATGTATCTTATATACCTATTTTATACTAGTTTTCAGAAATGTTTTGGAATGATACGTCCAACTGGGCCAACGTTTTTCCATATATACTGTGTACTTGTATTCAGTGTTAAAGCCTCCGAAATCTGGAAACTGTTCGAATCTGGACGTTTATGTATTTTCTTAACCAATATAATAAAGAAACTATGCGTAACAGCAGTATTATGACTACACCGTCGTTAGCTCAAAAATATCTTTGGCATAGAATATTTTAGTTACAAAGTATGCCAGGAATAGTGATAATTTGTTTACACTACAGGTCGTATTAATAGGGACCGAGGAAGGCTATGGCCCGGGACCCACATCGAACCACAGCCCTAAAGATGTAACGTGCAAGTGTTTATTTTATTTGTTTATTTATTGTCAATAAAATTCTTTATTGATTGATTTAATTGATTACAGTTATGATGAATTTCCGAAGATACGAGACCTCCTTGTATATAATATTATTTAGAATTAAAAAATTGGTAAGTATGTTTTTACCAAAAAAACCGGCCTAAAACTCTTATTGGATTTTGATATAAATGTCTTTTGGTTATCGAAATATGTTGTTTAAAAAAATGTAATATTTATGTTATATACAAAAGTGAAAATGATTTAATGATGATAAAAATTATTTTTAGTAATTACTAGTAGAACTTTAACTAGTTTGTAAGGCAAAAATATGTAATTAAATGTAGAAAGGGTGTGTGGAACCAAATGATAATTAATTTATCTTACACTATACTAAGTAAGCAACTTAAGAAACACCATGGAGCATACACAAAAATAAAAACATTAATGTGAAAACAATACCTTTGCAACTAAGTATTGAAGCTAAAATGTTTAACGATTAGGTTATTAGTAAATTACTAAGAACATTAAAAATGATTTTTACCTGCCAAAACGAAACCATTTCGTTTAATTGCATTTTCTATAGGACGAATACTTGAAATACTAATACTGCAACCAACTTTTAGAAACTATACAGAAAGACTAACTAGGTTTTTCATTATTCTAAAATGTATAATCTCACGCGCACTCTTACTACTACTTAGAACAAATAAATAGTATGAAGTTTACAAAAGAACATTGTTGTAATTCACAATTACGTTCTTAAGCTATGGGAAACTCATATTTTAATTAAAATATAATTTTTTAATATATATACTTTAAGCTACTATTTAATATTTTTATAGCGTTGAATTAATAATATTTTACCTACTAAAAAGAAACAATTTCATTTAATTAAATTTAAGTAGGAAGTACGATTATTCAATAATTATTCAATATTTTGCATTATATGAAATAAAGCCCGCATAATTAGGTCGTAATAATAAGGGTGTTACTGCATATATATATATTTATATATATATATATATATATATACAAATCAATGTAAAGAAAATAATGTGGTTTAAATTGCATTATTCGGGGTTATGTAACCTACCCGACATAATTTATTTATTATTTATTTTGGTATAATAATAACCTAGGGATTGCATACCTTATAATTTAATAAAATTTAGTTTTAACAATCCTATAATTTCTATGGTGGAATACGAGATTTAAAAATATAGCTATATACATATGAAACATTTTTTTTATAACAATACCGCTTTTTATAAAAGTTAATTATTTTACCAACGTTTCTATGACCCATGGAGATTTTTTTGTAGAAATATAGCATAATACATGTATATTTTTAATATTCTACAGAACTATTGCTTTTATAATAATTTTCTAGTGAATAAAAAAATAATTGTTCTCGGGTCCATATGAAAA
Source organism: Adelges cooleyi (assembly GCF_023614345.1). Classification (NCBI taxonomy): domain Eukaryota; kingdom Metazoa; phylum Arthropoda; class Insecta; order Hemiptera; family Adelgidae; genus Adelges; species Adelges cooleyi. The sequence continues at coordinate 853,793 of NW_026095795.1, forward strand.
AGCGTTAAATTGGTGTTTTATTTTGCATGATTTCAAGTGCACAGGTGTGTTTTTTTTTTATTATTAACTTGCTAATATTTGTATGATATATAGAGGGACCATTCGAGTAAATCGGTTAGGGAATTTTTTATTCTAAAATATCACTTTTTCAGGTTGGCCTAAAATTAAAAAAAAAAGTATAATATTACATTTTTTATATCATATTTTTCAAATGAACTTTCAGTTGATTTATGATTATCTTACTGGATGTAAACTTAACCGAAATTAGCGTGAAATGTAAATAATATTAAATCTTTCTAAATTTGAAGCCGTCTTAGACCCGGCCGGTGGAAATAACGAACGTTAGACCTAAAAGAAATAAAACACCCTGACTTTAAAATCCTAAATTATTGGAATTTGTTTTCAAGTTTTAATAAATGAGTAATCATTAAAAAAAAAACATTTTAAACTTTATTCCTTTATCGTATTCCTATTCATGCTGTGTACTGATATTTTTAATTGTCCATGGAAAGGTATAATATTTACTGATTTTACCACTTCAAAATTATTAGGCATTTAAGTTTGAATTAGTTATAACTTTTACTTATAACTGTTCAACTGTTTTATAACTGTTTTTCAACGATGTTATGAGTATATAATCTTTATAGAACTAGATTATATTTAACAAAAACAATAATTTATGGACTTAATATTTTCAGGAGTCACGCATTATAAATGGTGCAAGCCTAAATAACATTATCGTTATACTTATAGCGGTAATATTGTTTTTGGTAGTTCTATACTATAAAATAGTAAACCAAAGAAAGACGTCATTGGCAAATCGAATACCCGGTCCAGATGGATTCTTTTTCTTGGGAATGTTACCCGTTTTACTTGGAGGACCTGAAAAACTATTGACGAATATTTTAAACATTGCCAGAAAGTAATTACATATATTCACGAATTTCTATTACATTGTATTACTATATTAACTATTTCATGTCTTAGCTCTGGCACATAACCGAAAAAAGTGTTACCAAAAATTAATAACGAAAAAAGTTTTTCAGCCGAGTCGGCAACCACGAAAGAGCATGTTCATGTCTCGTTAAATTACCAAATAAATTTAGATTAGTGATTGAATTATAGATAATGAAATAGTATATTAACATACTAGTATCTAAGATGGCTAGTAAACGTATCAAGTTTCTGGCTAATATTTTAGTGTTATCATAATAACTGGTTTTAAACAATTCATAGGAAATATTATGACCTGTTTATTTATTGAATTTGTGTTCACTTATAAATTGATCTTTGTGATTACAACATATCTATTATCTATATTGTCTTATCAGATAATAGCGTTACGCTTTTTTCGATTTTGTGCCAAGGCAAACCATCCCCATTCCCATCCCTATTACCACTCCCAACCCCATTACCACCCCAACCCCATTTAAGCCAGATATAAAACACTACATAATTAGGCAGAAATTGATGTTTTAATATACTAGCTTGTTACTGCTTCTTAATATACTATATCATTATCTATATATCCACCACTACTCTATATTTATTCGGTACTTCAACGAAACATGAAAAAGCTCATTCGTGGTTGCAGACTCGGCTAAAAAACTTTTTCTATTAATTTGAGAGCAACAATACCTACATAGTGTCTATGTGATATAGATACGAGAATACTTTAATTAAATGGTGATTTCTAGATAGCAATAATTTGTTCTTTGTCTTTGTAATACAGTTACGAGAACACTTTATTCAAAGCATGGGTTTTTAATCGATTGTACATATTTTCTAAAACACCTGAGGTTGTAGAAGCAGTTCTTACCAATCCTAACCTTTTCAACAAATCTAAAGAATATAACGTGTTTAGCGAATCAATTATGGGCAATGGATTATTTTTAAACAAGAAGTTTCATGAATGGAAAATGAACAGGTAAATTGTTCAGAGTTATTTTATATTTATTTATCATTAAACTTATAATAAAAATAATATAGCGTCAATATGTATACCACATTCTAAAAAATAATGTACACAATTAATACTTGACTTTTAAATTCTAGGAATTCATTTTTTTTACCAATAATTATAATGTTTTCTTTAAATGTTATCTAATATCAAATATAATTTTAATTTGGTATGATAAAATGTATAGAAAAATGGTAGCTGCGGGGTTTAAATTTTCAATGCTTAAATCGTTCGTACCAAAATTCTTTAGCAAAATATTGTACAAAAAAAGAGAAATCAACTCAAATGAATGTGAAATAAGCTCTGCATTCGGTTCGGCGACTTTGGAGATGATCGGAAGAACCGCTTTGGATGTAAAGTTGAATGCACAGAAAAACGACAATCATGAGTTTTTGGAGAATTTACAAGTCATCCTAAAGGTATACTTACTACTTTTAGTGTTGCTTAACCAATATTTTTTAAACCAGATGCGGAACACTAAAATTTAAGATCCAGAGCCAGTAAATTGTTCGGTGCCCAGCTGTTTTCTACGGCCAAGCCCTTTTGCCTTGGCCGGCTACCACATGACTGATTTTCATTACCGTTATCAATAGTTTCTTGCTGTATTTCCGGCTCTCTTTGTCCCGTTTGGTCTCCGGTTTCCATTCGAAAATAGTTTTTCTTTTGGTAGTCCATTGGGATAATGAAACGGAGGCCCGGCGCCATACCCCTTCTTGGTTCCCATTAATCCGGTCCTGCAGTGTAAACAAATTATCACTATTCCTAACATACTTTGTAGCTAAAATATTCTATGCAGAAGATGTTTTTGAGCTGGCATGTCAACATTTTGTAATACAAATTGATTTTTGTAGGTTTTTGAATATCGAATAACACACCCATGGTTTCTGAACAGGAGTCTGTTTCAGTTTTCGACGTATAAACGTAAACATGACATTAGCCAAAATACAATTTACAATTTCATCGATGATTTAGTTCAGAGAATAAATACTGAATTGAAAAATAATAAAAACAGTCAAGGAGAACATAACGAAGAGTGTATGGGCTTTAAATCTAAATCTTTTATTGAAATACTGCTCGAGAATGAACATCAGATGACATTTAACCAAATACGAGATGAAATAATAACTATTATAAGTGGTACGTTTTTATTGAAAAATTTTATTTGGAGAGAATTGGTGGCGTGTGTATTATAATTGGTCTTGAAAAATTTTTAAGATTTAGTTCGTACTTTTATATACTTATAACAGTGTTTAAACGTTTGAAAAAAGTGAAAAATCTAGGGCGGTGATTAAACTCAATTATTTATTCATGTTGGTAATCGTGAATAGAAAACCCGATTATTAATTTTATCCAATGCCATAAAATAAACTCGAAATTAAGTTTCAAAACACAATTTACCACGTTCAATGCCCTAAAAAATAAACAATGTGTACATATTAAAGCATTATGACTATTTTTTTTTAATTTGGTTTTAGCGGCTCAAGACACAACAGCTTTTACAAATGCATGTGCAATATTTATGTTGGCTCACCATCAGGATATACAAAATAAAGTAAAATATAATTCGTATTTAGTTTTATTAATTATAAAAAATAAAACATTTTATATATTCATGGTAATTATATATTTTTTATTTCTGCTTATAAATAGGTGTTGGAAGAATTACTGGCAATATTTTCTTCTGGCGACCCAGATCGACAACCTACCTATGAGGATTTACAAAAGATGGATTACTTGGAACGTGTAATCAAAGAAGCTCTGAGACTATATACCGTTACTCCCTTGTTGGGCAGAAAAGTCGAAAAGGAAACAATGATTGGAGGCTAATTAATCCCGGAAGGTACGGCCGTAGACAAATTTGTTTGATAGGTTGCCACATTTGGTGCTTAAATTTACTAATACATTTTATTTTTAAAAATATCTACGTTTATAATTTGCACTCAGCTTTTACACTTAAATGCAAATTTATACCCGGAACCAGAAAAGTTTAATCCAGACAACTTCTTGCCCGAAGCATGTCGCAGTCGCCATCCGTATTCGTTCATTGCCTTTAGTGGCGGTTACAGGAATTGCGTTGGTAGCAAATATGCAATGCTTCAAATGAAATCCGTCGTCTCAACACTAGTCCGGTCTATCGTTTTTACCCTTCGGATAAGTGTCCTAAGCCAGAAAATCTTCGTTTAAAGTTTGCGATGACACAGCAGTTTGTCGACGGGTGTTACGTTAAAATAGAAGCGAGAACGTAATCAATTATTGCAGCAGGGTTTTGGACACGAATTATTTACATATTTGGATATGGTTATTTGATTAGTTATGTAATCTTATGGGTTAAGGTTTCGTTATATTTATAGGTTTTAGGTACACCGGAGTTAGTTAACTAAAATAATAACTTTACCTTTATAGCATGTGCCAATTTGTTGGTGCTGTCTAGACTTTTAAATATCTTCCATACATTATTTAAGTGGCGGTCTATATAAATATTTTCCTCTGTTATTTAGATATCGTTTATCTGTTAGTTGGTATTTTGTATACTTTGTGAAAAAATTTTAGTAGAGAAAACTGGTTAATCTTAACTTACCATTAATTAATGAATTTGGTAAAATTCATTACATTTTCAGCAGACACTTATTAAATATTTTAATTATCACTTATAATAAACTTTTATTCAAACAGAGACCTTTATCTAACGGAAGTTTAAAACCATAGCAAACTTGTAACAATATTTAACAACTTATGGATAGTTACAACTAACAAACTGTATTTATATGTGCTACAAACACCATTTGTCTTTTACATTTATATTACACCAAAACTAAATAAATTAACCCTAAGCAACATAGTTTTTAACGCTACCTAGTATTAGACTAAAATTAAAAAAAACAAAAACTTTTTAACCAAAAAATTTGAATTTAAATACACAGCAATGACATTTGCCATATTACAATTTAATTATTAGAAAATATTCACACATATCTCTTGTTAGATATTTCTGATTGAATGATTTGAAGTCAATACATTTGTATTTTAATAAGTAGTGGACCACATATACTTTCACCCAACTGATTCATTTTTATCTAAAATAATTTTAATTATAAATTAATATTAATATATGTTATAATGTGATATAATTTTTAAAATAGAAGCGAGAACATAATCAATTATTGTACCATGGTTTTGAACCAATATGAATACTTATTATTCAAATAAGGATTTCATCTAGATAATAATGTAATTCTAATTGGTTATCATATTTTTTGGATTTTAGATACATCGGTGTTGGTTAACAAAAATAATATCTATAACTAATAACTAATTACAAATTGTTGGTGTTATCGCGTCTCAATATATTTTCTACAAATTGTTTAAGCTGTCTATATTAATCTTTTCCTTCGTTTTTAGACATAATTTATCCGTTCATTTAATAAATTCTTTATATCAATATCTTTATTTAGTATAAGTAGAGTAGTATAAGTGAATAGAAAGTAGTACTCTTTGAAATATTAAAAATATCATAGTACTTTTGTATGACTAATAATAATTATAATTATAAATTATAAGGCATGTGATGTTACGTGTAGATGACTTTATCTATATTTGTATAAGTACATTAGTAGATGAAAAAACCGTGGTTCTTTTGTTGAAATGATAATTCTGCTATGCATAGCCCTAACGTTAAAATTTGTTGTGATTGTGTAGTTTTGTGGAATAAAACAAACATATCGGTGTACCTCTGTCTGCTCTTTAAAACTGTCCAAGCTCATTTTTAAATATGTTGTATTATTTATTTTCGTTAACTTTCAAGAAAAAAAGTGTATCCTCAAAATATAATTTTATTAACATTTTGTTGACGTTCAAGTGCCAATTTGGCGTATTTATAAGTATAGTTCTATTGTGGACAAACAATTTTATATTTTCATCTATTTTGATTTTAAAGATATATATTTTTTTCCCATAAAAGCATAAAAAATAACTTTGCCTTCAAAGTTATAGTATGAAATTAGTTTAGTACTAGTTAAGTAAAATGAAGTTAAGGTTAAAACTATTAAAACCTTAGAGGTGAAACAACTTTGAAAGTGGATAAATCAATAAAAAGGATATCTTTTTATGGATATTTTTTAAAGATGTCAGTACAGCATAAAATATAATATAATAAAAGAAACGAGATTTGAGGTTGTTGGTTTACCTAAATATCAATACAACCAACTGTTTCGAAGCAGAAAATGACTTATTTATTAATGTATATTTAAATACTGTTAAAATTGAACATTACCTGATCTTTTATTGTTTTCATAAAACCTATATGTAAATGCCACAAAAGCTCAAATATGTTTTGGTATGTAAAATTTACAGCTACATTATTTTCAGCAATGTCTATATACATTTATTCAATTATACATTATAAAATTATGTATATTTGTGAGATAATAATTATAATAAATGTAAAATTAAAAAAAAACCTTAAAATATCTCACAATCCATTGCTATACCTTAGGAATACTAATAGCTAAGAGACATGTTAATCTAGTTTTAATGGTATAAATAATATTTAACCCTATACAATTTATCAATAGAACTATTATTCTTACACAAATACTAGTGTATGCGACTTATGAATAAGTTTCTTGATATCAAATACTTATTCTTGAAAAACGTATTACCTTATATATACAAATTTCAGTTAATAAATGAGACTCAATATCGTTACCCTGCGAGGAAAATCAGTGCAACATTAATTTATGCCGTACTTGGAAAGCTCAAAAATGTTTTAGTCATATAGCTTTTAATTATACCACTAAACTTCCATTTGACTACCAATTTATTGGCTTTGTAAGTTTAAATGGGATATTAGGTGGTTTATATATTGATGTGACCGTACAATTTGTAACTTCTACTGTGATAATTTTTATGTTGTTGATTTCTGTATGACTTGTTGAGAGGATCTTTAGATTATAACTAACAAATATCATACTTCCATACTTCTTATGAGGTCTCTCAATTGCCAGCTTTATTCCCCTTATCTTCGGACGGATGTTTGATGAAAAATTATATTATAAATATTTACAAGTAAGTTTTAAGTGGTCGGCATTGAAGAACAAGGGCTTAGATTGAGAGTGAAAAAGAGTTTACAAAAATCCAAAAAATGTAGACACCCTCCAAAGTGTTGTTCAAAGTAGGCCACTGAAAGTGCATGTATCTTATATACCTATTTTATACTAGTTTTCAGAAATGTTTTGGAATGATACGTCCAACTGGGCCAACGTTTTTCCATATATACTGTATACTTGTATTCTGTGTTAAAGCCTCCGAAATCTGGAAACTGTTCGATTCTGGAAGTTTATGTATTTTCTTAACCAATATAATAGAGAAACTATGCGTAACAGCAGTATTATGACTACACCGTCGTTTTAGGACAAAAAAATACATAACCTGTTTATCTATAACCATGATTGTAGGTATATGTGTAATCAGTAAAAAAAACATTGGTAAAATATAAAGATGAAAAATTGTAATTTAATAACATGTTAAAAGGCCGACACAATAAACGCGGAGAGAAATTTTCAAATTTTCATCAATTTCAAGTGAGTATAACTTTTTAATGTAAGAATAAAAATACAAATTTTTTAACCAATTCTTTTTTAAAAACTCTTCTAAATAAATAGGCTATTTTGAAAAAAAAATATATATATAAAATTAAAACAAGAAGTGCAACAAGAAACGTGGTACTTATAGCGCGAATGAGTATAATTTAATTAAACAAAAAAAAACCTTAAAAATATTCACTAAAACAAAAGTTATCTCATTTGTCGAATCATTGTGGAACACCCTGTATAGACAGCTTAAATAGTTTATAGAAGATATATTTGGAAAGAAATGACAACACCAACAAATTGGTAAGCCAAAATAATAACTAAGCCTAATGACAAATAGCGCAAAACACTTCAAGTCCAAGTATGGGTTTTTTGAGATATTTATGTACAATGCAACTGTATACCATATGCTATACCTCCTCAAATCCAATTATGTTAAAAATCGTTTTAAAGAGTGATTTTAAATTATATTTAAGTCCGTTATGTAATATCTCAATGTTTGTACAATTTTAAAAAGCTCATTCTTAAAACACCCATTTTTGGACTTCATGTGTTTTGCGTAAACGGGAACGATATGTGTTATTAGATATAAGTATTACCTCGGTTAACTAAATCAACATAATTACGCGAACAACTTTAACCAAATATGTAAATAATTCTGGTTTAAAATCCTAATTCAATAATTGATCACATTCTCTCTTCTATTCTAACGTAACACCCGTCGACAAACGCTTGTGTCCCAGCATAAGTTAAACGAAGATTTTCTGGTTTTGGACACTTGTCCGACGGACTGAAACGATAAGATCTGACCAATGTTGAGACGACAGATTTCATTTGGAGCATTGCATATTTCATACCAATGCAATTTCTGTAACCACCGCTAAAGGGAAGGAACGAATACGGATGGCGACTGCGACATGCTTCGGGCAAGAAGTGGTCCGGATTGAACTTTTCTGGTTCCGGATAAAGGTTTGCATTAAAGTGTATGCGACCAGAGCAAAATATGACCGATGAACCTGTGGATATTTTTTTATAATTACCTAAATTAGTAGTTTCAAACACCGAATGTAGCAATTTATCAAACAAATTTGTCTACGGCCGTACCTGCAGGGATTAAGTAGCCTCCGATAACAGTTTCTTTTTCAACGTTTCTGCCAAACAAGGGAAAAGGGGGAAAATGTCTTAGAGTTTCTTTGATTACACGTTCCAAGTAATCCATCTTTTGTAAATCCTCGTAGGTAGGTGGTCGATCCGGATCGCCAGTAGAAAATATTGTCAATAACTCTTCCAATACCTATTAAGAGTGATAATTAAAATTTATCATGTTTTTGTCACTAAGAATACCTATAATGGGTATTTAATTTAAAAGTTCATAATACTGAATACGTAAAATAGTATACTTTATTTTGTATATCCTGATGATGAGCCAACATAAATATTGAACACGCTATCGCCAAAGCTGTAGTATCTTGACCCCCTAAAACCAAATATTAAGGATAGAATTAAAGGAAATACAGCGCTTTAACGATTTGATATGTCATAGGTAACGCATTGTGTATTTGTTAGAGAATTGAATGTTATCAAATTTACAACCTGTTTTGATATTCACGAATAAGAACACAAATATATAGTTGATATTATTTATCAAAATAAAGTATACCGCTAATAAATGTTAAAAAAAATATATATATATTAGAGTAATTCAACAAATAAGATCATTTTTTTAATTTAAATAATGACGCAATAAAAAATTATGAAATTGTTTTGACCGGTTATTATAACATTTTGTCTAGACCATTCGATCAATTTGAGTAATCATAGATTTTATGATAATTGAAAAGTACCACTTTATCCACTTTATTAGCAAATAACGTACCAACTGTGTCTTAACATTTTTTAAGGTCAACTATAATACACATGCCAACAATTATTTCTTAATATAATGTTTAAAAAAAAAATGTACCAATTATAGTAGTTATTATTTCATCCCGTAATTGATTAAATGACATCTGATGTTCATTCTCGAGCAGTATTTCAATAAAAGATTTACATTTAAGGCCCATACACTCTTCGTTATGTTCTCCTTGACTGTTTATCCTATTTTTCAATTCTGTTTTTTTTTCTGGACTAAATCATCGATGAAATTGTAAATTTTATTTTGGCTAATGTCATGTTTACGTTTATACGTCGACAACTGAAACAGACTCCTGTTCAGAAACCATGGGTGTGTTACTCGGTATTCTACAGCCTACAAAAACAAATTTTTATTACTAACAGCTGACATGCCAGCTCAAAAAAAAACATCAGTCAAGTACGTTTAAGTATGTAAAGTATGGCTAGTGATATTGAAAACTCTTTTACACTGCAGGCCCGGATTAATGGACCCCATTCTAGGGTCTCCATAAACTACCAAAAAAAAATAACTTTTGTTTATTAAAAATGCGAACAAACCTTTTGGATGAAATGTAAGTTCTCCAAAAATTCGTGTTTGGCGTTTTTCTGTGTATTAAATTTTACACCCAAAGCGGTTCTTCTGATCATCTCCATTGTCGCCATCCCGATTGCACAGCTTATTTCGCATTCATTTGTATTGCTATCCCGTTTCTCGTACAATACTTGGCTCAGGAATTTGGCTTCCTCGTAAAATATCGGTATGAACGATTTTAGCATCGAAAATTTAAACCCCGCGGCTACCAATTTTCTATAATTATCGAAACAAATTGAAACTGATATTTGATAATCGGTAACTTCGAAAAAGTGACATTGTAATAATTGGCGATAGAAATTAAAAACTAATTACATTCCGTAATCGATTACAAAGGGATTACAGGTTACACGTAATTCACGATTAATAATAAAATTGGATCAAATTAATTACCATAATCCTAAATTTTTGAATTAAGGATTATATTTAATCCTTAGTTTACGGATAACAGTATATGGTTTATATTATTGATCACAGGAGATCACACTAAAAAAGCTTACCTGTTATTTTTCCATTCGTCAAACACCCTGTTTGTAAATAATCCATCGCCCATAATTGATTCGCTAGCAACATTATAAAGTTTAGCTTTGTTGAACATACTAGGATTGGTAAGAATCGCTTCTATTTCTTCGGGGTTTCCTGGAAATACGTATAATTGATCCAAAATCCAAGCTTTGAATAAAGTATTCTCAAACCTATACCACAAAGACAACAAAACTAATTACTGTTGCTCTGAAATTACTAGAAATTGAGAATACCAAAAGAGTAATAATATGTAATAGTTAGACATGAACACAGCATAGTTACTTTCTGCCAACTTTTAATATATTCTTCAATAGTTTTTCAGGTCCTCCAAGTAAAACAGGTAGCATTCCCACAAAAAAGAAACCATCTGGACCTGGTATTCGTTTTGCTAATGATATCTTTCTTCGGCTTACTATTTTATAATACACAACTACTAAAAATAATATTACCGCTGTAAGTATAACGATAATGTTATTAAGGCTTGTATCATTTATTATGTCCGACACCTGAAAATATTGTGTCCATTAATTAATATTTTTTTATATCATAGTATTCTTTTTGTTAAATGTAATTTAGTGCTATACTAAACAATTTTATGTTGTAGCTAAAATATTAGTACAAACATTACAATTTTAGATAAAAGACAATTTAGAGGGATCTGAATAAAGGATAGTATAGTGTTATCATTTGACCATTGAAAAGGGTTTTTTTTTTAAATTTACATGGGTTTATTATTACTTGAACCCCTCGCCATAATAATAATTGAAATGTTGAGTTAATGATTTTTTTACCTGATGAGACGAAACCATTTCATTAAATTTCATTTTCTATAAGACGATGATTATCTGAGCAGTTATACACAACGAGTAATTGATTTTTTAATTATTCTTAACATTTATATTCTCATGCCTACGAACATTCAAAACGAATAAATAAACGATTATAAATAATATTATGATTTTAAATAAACGTTATTACAATTTACGTTCACATACATAATCGATGTGAAACTTGCATTTGAATAAAAATATGAATTCTATTGATGTGTTATAACGTATAATAAGTATAATCTACTATTGCATATTCAATAAGGTCATTGTATACAATTTCAATATCTACAATATCACTATTATAGTATTATATTTACGCATTAATAAAATGAATATCGTAACTAAAATGCTTCACATAGCTTAATGTATGTGAACTTGAATATAAATAACACATATTTAACATTTAATATTATTTGTTTGTTCTGAACACTCGCAGGAGTGTGTATGGCATAAGAGTGTAAGTGTTAAGAATATACAAACAAATTGAATTAGTCATTATGTATATCTGCTAAGAAAATTTCAGAAACCACGGGTTTGTTATTCGGTACTCAAAAACCTACAAAAACAAATTTGTTTTACAAAAGGCTGTCATACTAGCTCAAAAATATCTTCGGCATAGAATATTTTAGTTACAAAGTATGCCAGGAATAGTGATAATTTGTTTACACTACAGGTCGTATTAATAGGGACCGAGGAAGGCTAAGGCCCCGGGACCCACATCGAACCACAGCCCTAAAGATGTAACGTGCAAGTGTTTATTTTATTTGTTTATTTATTGTCAATAAAATTCTTTATTAATTGATTTAATTGATTACAGTTATGATGAATTTCCGAAGATACGAGACCTTCTTGTATATAATATTATTTAGGATTAAAAAATTGGTAAGTATGTTTTTACCAAAAAAACGGCCTAAAACACTTATTGGATTTTGATATAAATGTCTTTTGGTTATCGAAATATGTTGTTTAAAAAAATGTGATATTTATGTTATATACAAAAGTGAAAATTTATTTTAAACAATTTTTTTGGATAGAATTGGTGGCATTAGAGTTGGTCTTTGAAAAAGTCTTTGAGAGAATTGGTGGCGTGTGTATTATAGTTGGTCTTTTTAAGATTTAGTTTGTACTTTTATATACTTATAACAGTGTTTAAACGTTTGAAAAAAGTGAAAAATCTAGGGCGGGGATTGAACTCAATTATTTATTTATGTTGTTAATCGTGAATAGAAAACCCGATTATTAATTTGATCCAATGCCGTAAATTCAACTCAAATAAAACACAATTGACCACGTTCAATTCCCTAACAAATAAACAATGTGTACATATTAAAGCATTATGACTATTTTTTTAAATTTGGTTTTAGGGGGTCATGACACGACAGCTTTTACGAATGCATGTGCAATATTTATGTTGGCTCATCATCAGGATGTACAAAATAAAGTAAACTTTAATTCGTATTGTTTTATGAATTTCAAAATTAAATATTATAAATATTCTCGGTAACTAAAAAATGATATATTTTGTATTTCTGCTTATAAATAGGCGTTGGAAGAATTATTGGCAATATTTTCTGCTGGCGACCCAGATCGACAACCTACCTATGAGGATTTACAGAAGATGGATTACTTGGAACGTGTAATCAAAGAAACTCTGAGACTATATACCGTTACTCCCTTGTTGGGCAGAAAAGTCGAAAAGGAAACAATGATTGGAGGCTATTTAATCCCGGAAGGTACGGCCGTAGACAAATTTGTTTGATAGGTTGCCACATTTGGTGCTTAAATTTACTAATGCAATTTATTTTTAAAAATATCTACAGGGTCAACGTTTATAATTTGCACTCAGCTTTTACACTTAAATGCAAATTTATACCCGGAACCAGAAAAGTTTAATCCAGACAACTTCTTGCCCGAAGCATGTCGCAGTCGCCATCCGTATTCGTTCATTGCCTTTAGTGGCGGTTACAGGAATTGCGTTGGTAGCAAATATGCAATGCTTCAAATGAAAACTGTAATCTCAACATTGGTCAGGTCTTATCGTTTTTATCCGTCGGATAAGTGTCCTAAGCCAGAAAATCTTCGTTTAATGTTTGCGATAACACAAAAATTTGTCGACGGGTGTTACGTTAAAATAGAAGCGAGAACATAATCGATTACTGTAGCAGGGTTTTGGACACGAATTATTTACATATTTGGATATGGTTATTTGATTAGTTATGTAATCTTATGGGTTAAGGTTTCGTTCTTTTTATAGGTTTTAGATACATCGGAGCTAATTATATGATTACTTATTATTCAAATAAGGGTTTCATCTGGATAATTGTGTTATCATATTTTTTGGATTTTAGATACATCGGTGTTGGTTAACAAAAATAATATCTATATTTAATAACTAATGACAAATTGTTGGTGATATCGCGTCTCAATATATTTTCTACAAACTGTTTAAGCTGTCTATATAAATGTTTCCTTCGTTTTTAGTCATAATTTATCCGTTCAATTAATAAATTCTTTATATAAACATCTTTATTTAGTATAAGTAGAGTAGTATAAGTGAATAGAAAGTAGTACTCTTTGAAATATTAAAAATATCATGGTACTTTTGTATGACTAATAATAATTATTATTATAAATTATAAGGCATGTGATGTTACGTGTAGATGACTTTATCTGTATTTGTATAAGTACATTAGTAGATGGAAAAACCGTGGTTCTTTTAGCTTCCATGCAAAGCGAGAAGGTATTGGTTTTACTCTGATGTGTGTTTTTTTTTATCTGTATACACTGTAACTTCTTTAATACTGGACCAATTCTTTCGAATAGCAACTCTATAAATCGCAATTTTCATCTAGTTGGTACTTTGGGTGGGTAAAAGTTGAAAAAGTTTAATTCTTCACAGACGAAAGTTGAAAAAAACAAAAAAAAAACCGTACGAGTTTTTAAGTTAGAACTTTTACTGGCTATAATTTCGAGAAAAAGAGTCGGATCGAGTTGAAATGTATAAGAAATAATTATTTGGTATGCCCGCACACGTCAGTTGTGTCAAACTTAAACTATACCCATTTCCCACCCCCCTAGGGGGGGTAAAAATTTTTTGGTTTTTCCGGGTTTTTAGCGGTAATTTTAAAAATTTTGGGTTGAAAATTTGGCAGTAGTTGGAACTCATATGTACCCATAACATATTAAACGGGAAAAAAATTCGGCACTACAGTTTTTTTTTAATTGCCGGGAAACTGTGTTTTCGCAGATTTCGTATATTTTAACAAAAACACCTTAAATCTTTAAAAAAAATTGATCAAATCATTAAAACAATTTTATTTATATCTATGCAGAATGATACTATTAGGTTTTGTGCTCAAGTACCACTTTTGACTTTAAGTCTACACAAATTCAATTTTTTTTTTTTTACCTAAAAACCCTGTGTACCAGATGTGAGAAACGAACAGACACTAAAAACTATCAGTTGGTAACGTCTATCCGTGTTAGATTAGGTTAGGGCCCAATATTCGGTATCATAATATTGTGTTTATTACATGATATCACAGGCGACAAAAATCGTGTAACTGATTATAGTAGACACTTGATTTATTGGGGAAAAAACCTATCCGTGTACTTATTAAGACACTTAATGATTCTGATACGACAAAACCACTGTCGTTATCTCGTTATTTTATAGCCTGCGTTATATAACCTTACCGAAGGCCAACTATGAGTATATAAGGTCCAACTACCTGCAAATTATGAAGAGGACTGTTGTTTTTTGGATTCAAATTAAGTGTTGGTTTTTATGCAGTATACCGCCTCAAAATGTTTTTTTTATTACACAATTTTTTTAAAGGAAAACTAATGTTTTGCATATTGTTATACTGTTATTCATTTAAAGAGATTCACGCTTGATTATTTAAATTGTCTAATATTAGATAATCTGCTTCGTGCTAATTTTAATTTTTTAGTTTATCAACTTGTAGCTCTAATTTTGTCTAAAATATTTCATTATTTTATTACTATGTACAGATTAAGATAAATTTTAATAATAATTAAGTCATAAATGATAATACTTTATTTTATGACTAGATCAAATCTCGTGAACATTTAACATCATGATACTGCTCCTATGATATTATTAAAAAAACACAATTTTTAAAATCTCCATAAAAGGTTATTGTTAAATAACAGGCAACAGCCGACCGCTAGTTGCTATACACGTTAGTAATATTTAACTAATAACTAATATATGTAGGTACAATTTATTGTTTTCTCCATCACAGTACCAGTATACGATTTATTTTAATTTATATGTAAGAAAATCGATTTTTCTTTAGAAAATAACGAGAAATTAATATACAGGATGAGGCAGTAAAACGGCGATTTTCTAATGTATTTAAATGGTAAAACCCGTTTCACTATCCCACCCTTTACATTTTAAAAATCTATGAAAAGGTTATTTTAGTTGCATTTTATTTTGTACATTGTCAATCTAGTAAAATTGAATTATAAAATAGCTTTGAAATAATATAATCTGTGAAGTATAAATAGTTTGTGTGAGATTGCTTTAATGGAAGTATATAATACATAAATATTAATTTTATTGAGAATAAGCGATTATAATTTAAACTATGGAGTACAAACGATTGAAACATGAATCGTCGACCATTCCAACAAAATATAACAAGACATTGTATATGTGTTATTTGGTCCAATAAGTTTTTGCAAAAAAAAAAAAACCAGTACAGTGGGGTCGGTGCATAGTGGGGACGGAGCATAGTTGGGTCGGGGCATATTGGGGACGGGGAGGTCACAGGTTTACAGGAATTTTTAAATCTGAAAGTGATAAAATCACTTTCGAAAAAACGCTTCGATGCAAATCGGTAGTTAGTATTTTCAAGCCAGTACAGTCCAAACCAAGCGCAGTATAAACCAGCAAAGTTAAAAAGTTTTAAATGAAGGTTCTGTATTTACAAATGAGCATCAAAGCGTTAATTTGAAAGTGATTTTATCCGAGAGGACTAGTACAGTAGAGTATAGGCATAATATAATCAAAGCAATGAGGAAACGGAGAGGTCACAGGTCTACAAGAATTATTATAAATAAAAGTGATAAAATTGAATAAAATCGCTTTCAAATTAACGCTTTGATGCTCATTTGTAAATACAGAACCTTCATTTAAAACTTTCTAACTTTGCTGGTTTATACTGCGCTTGGTTTGGACTGTACTGGCTTGAAAATACTAACTACCGATTTGCATCGAAGCGTTTTTTCGAAAGTGATTTTATCACTTTCAGATTTAAAAATTCCTGTAAACCTGTAACCTCCCCGTCCCCAATATGCCCCGACCCAACTATACTCCGTCCCCACTATGCACCGACCCCACTGTACTGGTTTTTTGTTGAAATGATAATTCTGCTATGCATAACCCTAACGTTAAAATGTATTGTGATTGTGTAGTGTGTATTGTGTAGTTTTCGTGGAATAAAACAAACATATTGGTGTACCTCTGTCTGCTCTTTAAAACTGTCCAAGCTCATTTTTAAATATGTTGTATTATTTATTTTCGTTAACTTTCAAGAAAAAAAGTGTATCCTCAAAATATAATTTTTTCAACATTTTGTTGACGTTCAAGTGCCAATTTGGCGTATTTATAAGTATAGTTCTATTGTGGACAAACAATTTTATATTTTCATCTATTTTGATTTTAAAGATATATATTTTTTTCCCATAAAAGCATAAAAAATAACTTTGCCTTCAAAGTTAAAGTATGAAATTAGTTTAGTACTAGTTAAGTAAAATGAAGTTTAGGTTAAAACTATTTAAACCTTAGAGGTGAAATAACTTTGAAAGTGGATAAATCAATAAAAAGGATATCTTTCTATGGATATTTTTTAAAGATGTCAGTACAGCATAAAATATAATATAATAAAAGAAACGAGATTTTAGGTTGTTGGTTTACCTAAATATCAATACAACCAACTGTTTCGAAGCAGAAAATTACTTATTTATTAATGTATATTTAAATACCGTTAAAATTGAACATTACCTGATCTTTTATTGTTTTCATAAAACCTATATGTAAATGCCACAAAAGCTCAAAAATGTTTTGGTATGTAAAATTTACAGTTACATAATTTTCAGCAATGTCCATATAGATTTATTCAATTATACATTATTAAATTATGTATATTTTTGGGATAATAGTTATAATAAATGTAAAATTTAAAAAAACGTTAAAATATCTCACAATCTATTGCTATACCTTAGGAATACTAATAGCTAAGAGACATGTTAATCTAGTTCTAAAGGTATAAATACTATTTAACCCTACACAATTTATCAATAGAACTATTTTTCTTACACAAATACTAGTGCATGCGACTTATGAATAAGTTTCTTGATATCAAATACTTATTCTTGAAAAACGTATTACCTTATATATAAAAATTTCAGTTAATTAATGTCAATATCTGCGAGGAAAAATCAGTGCAACATTAATTTATGCCGTACTTGGAAAGCTCAAAAATGTTTTAGTTATATAGCTTTTAATTATACCACTAAACTTCCATTTGACTACCAATTTATTGGCTTTGTAAGTTGAAATGGGATATTAGGCGGTTTATATATTGATGTGACCGTACAATTTGTAACTTCTACTGTGAGAATTTCTATGTTGTTGATTTCTGTATGACTTGTTGAGAGGATCTTTAGATTATAATTAACAAATATCATACTTCCATACTTCTTAGGTGGTCTCTCAATTGCCAGCTTCATTCCCCTTATCTTCGAACGAATGTTTGATGAAAAAATATATTATAAATATTTACAAGTAAGTTTTAAGTGGTCGGCATTGAAGAACAAGGGCTTAGATTGAGAGTGAAAAAGAGTTTACAAAAATCCAAAAAATGTAGACACCCTCCAAAGTGTTGTTCAAAGTAGGCCACTGAAAATGCATGTATCTTATATACCTATTTTATACTAGTTTTCAGAAATGTTTTGGAATGATACGTCCAACTGGGCCAACGTTTTTTCCATATATACTGTATACTTGTATTTAGTGTTAAAGCCTCCGAAATCTGGAAACTGTTCGATTCTGGAAGTTTATGTATTTTCTTAACCAATATAATAAAGAAACTATGCGTAACAGCAGTATTATGACTACACCGTCGTTTTAGGACAAAAAAATACATAACCTGTTTATCTATAACCATGATTATATGGTATATGTGTAATCAGTAAAAAAAACATTGGTAAAATATAAAGATGAATAAGCCAAAATAAAAACTAAGCCTAATGACAAATAGCGCAAAACACTTCAAGTCCAAGTATGGGTTTTTTGAGATATTTATGTACAATGCAACTGTATACCATATGCTATACCTCCTCAAATCCAATTATGTTAAAAATCGTTTCAAAGAGTGATTTTAAATTATAATTAAGTCCGTTATGTAATATCTCAAAGTTTGTACAATCTTAAAAAGCTCATTCTCAAAACACCCATTTTTGGACATCATGTGTTTTGCGTAAACGGGAACGATATGTGTTATTAGATATAAGTATTACCTCGGTTAACTAAATCAACATAATTACGCGAACAACCTTAACCAAATATGTAAATAATTCTGGTATAAAATCCTAATTCAATAATTGATCACATTCTCTCTTCTATTTTAACGTAACACCCGTCGACAAACGCTTGTGTCCCAGCATACGTTAAACGAAGATTATCTGGTTTTGGACACTTGTCCGACGGACTGAAACGATAAGATCTGACCAATGTTGAGACGACAGATTTCATTTGGAGCATTGCATATTTCATACCAATGCAATTTCTGTAACCACCGCTAAAAGGAAGGAACGAATACGGATGGCGACTGCGACATGCTTTGGGCAAGAAGTGGTCCGGATTGAACTTTTCTGGTTCCGGATAAAGGTTTGCATTAAAGTGTATGCGATCAGAGCAAAATATGACCGATGAACCTGTGGATATTTTTTTATAATTACCTAAATTAGTAATTTCAAACACCGAATGTAGCAATTTACCAAACAAATTTGTCTACGGCCGTACCTGCAGGGATTAAGTAGCCTCCGATAACAGTTTCTTTTTCAACGTTTCTGCCAAACAAGGGAAAAGGGGGAAAATGTCTTAGAGTTTCTTTGATTACACGTTCCAAGTATTCCATCTTTTGTAAATCCTCGTAGGTAGGTGGTCGATCCGGATCGCCAGTAGAAAATATTGTCAATAACTCTTCCAATACCTATTAAGAGTGATAATTAAAATTTATCATGTTTTTGTCACTAAGCATACCTATAATGGGTATTTAATTTAAAAGTTCATAATACTGAATACGTAAAATAGTATACTTTATTTTGTATATCCTGATGATGAGCCAACATAAATATTGAACACGCTATCGCCAAAGCTGTAGTATCTTGACCCCTAAAACCAAATATTAAGGATAGAATTAAAGGAAATACAGCGCTTTAACGATTTGATATGTCATAGGTAACGCATTTTGTATTTGTTAGAGAATTGAATGTTATCAAATTTACAACCTGTTTTGATATTCACGAATAAGAACACAAATATATAGTTGATATTATTTATCAAAATAAAGTATACCGCTAATAAATGTTAAAAAAAAATATATATATATTAGAGTAATTCAACAAATAAGATCATTTTTTTAATTTAAATAATGACGCAATAAAAAATTATGAAATTGTTTTGACCGGTTATTATAACATTTTGTCTAGACCATTCGATCAATTTGAGTAATCATCGATTTTATGATAATTGAAAAGTACCACTTTATCCACTTTATTAGCAAATAACGTACCAACTGTGTCTTAACATTTTTTAAGGTCAACTATAATACACATGCCAACAATTATTTCTTAATATAATGTTTAAAAAAAAAAAATGTACCAATTATAGTAGTTATTATTTCATCCCGTAATTGATTAAATGACATCTGATGTTCATTCTCGAGCAGTATTTCAATAAAAGATTTACATTTAAGGCCCATACACTCTTCGTTATGTTCTCCTTGACTGTTTATCCTATTTCTCAATTCTTTTTTTTTTCTCTGGACTAAATCTTCGATGAAACGGTAAATTATACTTTGGCTAATGTCATGTTTACGTTTATACGTCGACAACTGAAACAGACTCCTGTTCAGAAACCATGGGTGTGTTACTCGGTATTCTACAGCCTACAAAAACAAATTTTTATTACTAACAGCTGACATGCCAGCTCAAAAAAAAACATCAGTCAAGTACGTTTAAGTGTATAAAGTATGGCTAGTGATATTGAAAACTCTTTTACACTGCAGGCCCGGATTAATGGACCCCATTCTAGGGTCTCCATAAACTACCAAAATAAAATAATTTTTGTTTATTAAAAATGCGAACAAACCTTTTGGATGAAATGTAAGTTCTCCAAAAATTCGTGTTTGGCGTTTTTCTGTGTATTAAATTTTACACCTAAAGCGGTTCTTCCGATCATCTCCATTGTCGCCATCTCGATTGCACAGCTTATTTCGCATTCATTTGTATTGCTATCCCGTTTCTCGTACAATACTTGGCTCAGGAATTTGGCTTCCTCGTAAAATATCGGTATGAACGATTTTAGCATCGAAAATTTAAACCCCGCGGCTACCAATTTTCTATAATTATCGAAACAAATTGAAACTGATATTTGATAATCGGTAACTTCGAAAAAGTGACATTGTAATAATTGGTGATAGAAATTAAAAACTAATTACATTCCGTAATCGATTGCAAAGGGATTACAGGTTACACGTAATTCACGATTAATATTAAAATTGGATCAAATTAATTTCCAAAATCCTAAATTTTTGGATTAAGGATTATATTTAATCTTTAGTTTACGGATAACAGTTTATGGTTAATATTATTGATCACAGGAGATCACACTAAAAAAGCTCACCTGTTATTTTTCCATTCGTCAAACACCCTGTTTGTAAATAATCCGTCGCCCATAATTGATTCGCTAGCAACATTATAAAGTTTAGCTTTGTTGAACATATTAGGATTGGTAAGAATCGCTTCTATTTCTTCGGGGTTTCCAGGAAATACGTATAATTGATCCAAAATCCAAGCTTTGAATAAAGTATTCTCGAATCTATACCACAAAGACAACAAAACTAATTACTGTTGCTCTGAAATAACTAGAAATTGAGAATACCAAAAGAGTAATAATATGTAATAGTTAGACATGAACACAGCATAGTTACTTTCTGCCAATTTTTAATATATTCTTCAATAGTTTTTCAGGTCCTCCAAGTAAAACAGGTAGCATTCCCACAAAAAAGAAACCATCTGGACCTGGTATTCGTTTTGCTAATGATATCTTTCTTCGGCTTACAATTTTATAATACACAACTACTAAAAATAATATTACCGCTGTATGTATAACGATAATGTTATTAAGGCTTGTATCATTTATTATGTCCGACACCTGAAAATATTGTGTCCATTAATTAATATTTTTTTATATCATAGTATTCTTTTTGTTTAATTTAGTGCTATACTAAACAATTTTATGTTTGAGCTAAAATATTAGTACAAACTTTACAATTTTAGATAAAAGACAATTTAGAGGGATCTGAATAGAAGATAGTATAGTGTTATCATTTGACCATTGAAAAGGGTTTTTCTTTAATTTAAATGGGTTTATTATTACTTGAACCCCTAGCCATTATAATAATTGAAATGTTGAGTTAATGATTTTTTTACCTGATGAGACGAAACCATTTCATTAAATTTAATTTTCTATAAGACGATGATTATCTGAGCAGTTATACACAACGAGTAATTGATTTTTTAATTATTCTTAACATTTATATTCTCATGCCTACGAACATTCAAAACGAATAAATAAACGATTATAAATAATATTAATGATTTTAAATAAACGTTATTACAATTTACGTTCACATACATAATCGATGTGAAACTTGCATTTGAATAAAAATATGAATTCTATTGATGTGTTATAACGTATAATAAGTATAATCTACTATTGCATATTCAATAAGGTCATTGTATACAATTTCAATATCTACAATATCACTATTATAGTATTATATTTACGCATTAATAAAAAGAATATCGTAACTAAAATGCTTCACATAGCTTAATGTATGTGAACTTGAATATAAATAACACATATTTAACATTTAATATTATTTGTTTGTTCTGAACACTCGCAGGAGTGTGTATGGCATAAGAGTGTAAGTGTTAAGAATGTACAAACAAATTGAATTAGTCATTATGTATATCTGCTAAGAAAATTTCAGAAACCACGGGTTTATTATTCGGTACTCAAAAACCTACAAAAACAAATTTGTTTTACAAAAGGCTGTCATACTAGCTCAAAAATATCTTCGGCATAGAATATTTTAGTTACAAAGTATGCCAGGAATAGTGATAATTTGTTTACACTACAGGTCGTATTAATAGGGACCGAGGAAGGCTATGGCCCCGGGACCCACATCGAACCACAGCCCTAAAGATGTAACGTGCAAGTGTTTATTTTATTTGTTTATTTATTGTCAATAAAATTCTTTATTAATTGATTTAATTGATTACAGTTATGATGAATTTCCGAAGATACGAGACCTCCTTGTATATAATATTATTTAGGATTAAAAAATTGGCAAGTATGTTTTTACCAAAAAAACCGGCCTAAAACACTTATTGGATTTTGATATAAATGTCTTTTGGTTATCGAAATATGTTGTTTAAAAAATGTGATATTTATGTTGTATACAAAAGTGAAAATGATTTAATGATGATAAAAATTATTTTTAGTAATTACTAATGGTAAGGTTAAGTTAGGTTAATAACAATTAATATTGCCTAGTAGAACTTTAACTAGTTTGTAAGGCGAAAAAATGTAATTAAATGTAGAAAGGGTGTGTGGAACCAAATGATAATTAATTTATCTTACACTATACTAAGTAAGCAACTTAAGAAACACCATGGAGCATACACAAAAATAAAAACATTAATGTGAAAACAATACCTTTGCAACTAAGTATTGAAGCTAAAATGTTTAACGATTAGGTTATTAGTAAATTACTAAGAACATTAAAAATTATTTTTACCTGCCAAAACGAAACCATTTCGTTTAATTGCATTTTCTATAGGATGAATATATGAAATACTAATACTACAACCAACTTTTAGTAACTATACAGTACGACTAACTAGGTTTTTCATTATTCTAAAATGTATAATCTCATGCGCACTCTTACTAGTACTTAGAACAAATAAATAGTATGAAGTTTACAAAAGAACATCGTTGTAACTAATAATTACGTTCATAAGCTATGGGAAACTCATATTTTAATTAAAATATAATTTTTTAATATTTATACTTTAAGCTACTATTCAATATTTTTATAGCGTTGAATTAATAATATTTTACCTACTAAAAAGAAACAATTTCATTTAATTAAATTTAAGTAGGAAGTACGATTATTCAGTAATTATTCAATATTTTGCATTATATGAAATGAAGCCCGCATAATTAGGTCGTAATAATAAGGGTGTTACTGCATATATATATATATATATATATATATATATATATATATATATATATATATATATATATACAAATCAATGTAAAGACAATAATGTGGTTAAAATTGCATTATTTGGGGTTATGTAACCTACCCGACATAATTTATTTATTATTTATTTTGGTATAATAATAACCTAGGGATTGCATTACCTTATAATTTAATAAAATTTAGTTTTAGCATCCTATAATTTCTATGGTGGAATACGAGATTTAAAAATATAGCTATATACATGTGAAACATTTTTTTTATAACAATACCGCTTTTTATAAAAGTTAATTATTTTACCAACGTTTCTATGACCCATGCAGATTTTTTTGTAGAAATATAGCATAATACATGTATATTTTTAATATTCTGCAGAATTATTGCTTTTATAATCATTTTCTAGTGAATAAAAAAATAATTGTTCTCGGGTCCATATGAAAAAGCGTTAAATTGGTGTTTTATTTTGCATGATTTCAAGTTCACAGGTGTGTTTTTTTTTATTATTAACTTGCTAATACTTTTATGATATATAGAGGGACCATACGAGTAAATCGGTTAGGGAATTTTTTATTCTAAAATATCACTTTTTCAGGTTGGCCTAAAATTTAAAAAAAAAGTATAGTATTACATTTTTTATATTATATTTTTCAAATGAACTTTCAGTTGATTTATGATTATCTTACTGGATGTAAACTTAACCGAAATTAGCGTAAAATGTAAATAATATTAAATCTTTCTAAATTTTAAGCCGTCTTAGACCCGGCCGGTGAAAATAACGAACGTTTGACCTAAAAGAAATAAAACACCCTGACTTTAAAATCCTAAATTATTGGAATTTGTTTTCAAGTTTTAATAAATGAGTAATCATTAAAAAAAAAACATTTTAAACTTTATTCCTTTATCGTATTCCTATTCATGCTGTGTACTGATATTTTTAATTGTCCATGGAAAGGTATAATATTTAAAGGAAGGCTATGGCCGGGACCCACATAGAACCACAGCCCTAAAGATGTAATGTGCAAGTGTTTCGAAACGTTGGCGAACTAGTCTCTTGACTAGTTCGCCTTTGACTAGATCCCACTTAGATGTCTTCTTCCAAGTTGGAGTAACCTCAAGTCATGTAAATAGAGTAAATATTCTCGAATGTTTCTGAAAGTAAAATTTTTGAACAAAACATCAATATAAGATAATAGTAAGTACCGCAAAGAGATACGAAGAATTTACACAATGTTGTCGTATAGCTATGAAAAATATATTTGAGTCTACCAAAAAAGCTGTTGTTCAGAAAAAAGACACTTCATAATTACCTCACACTAAAAACAAACGTACGTAATCTGGAAAACTTCAAATACTTGATCATATTATTTTTTAGAAATAAAAAAAAATTTTTATTGTATTTAAAATTTAATTTTAAAATAACTCACTCTAAGCATTTGCAAGTAATAAAGCAGAAAAAAAAAAGTAAAAGGATAAATTAAACATATGTAATTTGTAAGTCTACCAAAAAGCAGTTGTCTCGAAAAAAGCCATATCAATGTGATCTCACATATAAAACAAACATAGATAATCTGGAAAATTTCATATACTTGACCATATTATTATTTGAGAAATTAAAATTAAATTTAAAATACAATAAACTGTGATAACTAACTTCAAACATTTGCAAGTTATAAAGCAGGGAAAAGAAAGTAAAAGAGGATACAAAAACATATGTATGTTTTTTAATAAAACATATTTTTTTTAAAATAGTGTACCAAAAAGTGATACCAATTTTAAAAAAAAAATATTTTATTGTTAAAGTTGGTTCCTGGAATTTTGTTTCCTCGTAAAATATTGGTACGAACGATTTAAGCATCGAAGGTTTAAACGCTGCAGCTACCATTTTCTATACATTTTATAATACCAAATTAAAATTATATTTGATATTAGGAAAATTTGAAGGAAATATTATAATTATTGGCGAGAAACTGAAATCCTAGAATTTAAAATTTAAGTATTAATAGTTTACATTATATTTTAAAATGTGTTATACATATTGACGCTATATTATTTTTGTTATAATTATAATGATAAATAAATATAAAATAACTCTGAAAATTTTACCTGTTTTTTTTCTATTCATAAAACTTCTTGTTTAAAAATAATCCATTGCCCAAAATTGATTCGCTAAACACATTATATTCTTTAGACTTGTTAAGCAGATTAGGATTGGTAAGAAATGCTTCTACAACCTCAGGTGTTTTAGAAAAAATGTACAATCGATTAAAAACCCAAGCTTTGAATAAAGTGTTCTCGTAACTGTATTACAAAGACAACGAACAAATTATTGTTGCTCTTAAATAAGTAAAAAATAAGAATATCAAAAAAAATATATAAATATATATTAGATAAACGTGAATATATGTAATTACGTTCTGAAAATATTAATCATATTCAATTATAGTTTTTCAGGTCCTCCGATTAAAACGGGCAACATTCCCACTAAAAAGAATCCATCTGGGCCGGGTATTCGATTTGCCAATGACGTTTTTCTCCGGTTTGCTATTTTATAGTATAGAACTACCAAAAACAATATTACCGCTATAAGTATAACGATAATGTTATTTAGGCTTGTACCATTTATTATGCGTGACACCTGAAAATATTATATCCATAAATTCTTATTTTTGTTAAATATAATCTAGTTCTATCAAGATTATATACTCAAAACATTGTTGAAAAAAAATAATCAATATGAAGTAATATTTAGTTTAAAATAATGACTCTATTCCAAGAATAGACGAAGTTGAAGATGGATTTTGAAAGCCAGGCAAAGTGACTAATTCATCATCAACTACATTATTATTATTACTTATTGTTCATTAAAATATTTGGAAGTTATAACCTATTACGATCATAAAACATTTTGACAAAAAAAGAATTAGTATATTTGACAAAATTTAAATATTTTATCTACTTTAATTAGCCTAATCTTATTCCCCTAGCCATAAATAGTTTTTCAGTTCCCGTCAATACCTAGTAATAAGATGATTAGTGGTTGATCCTTAAAGTTAAAAGGTACAACTAAAACAGCAACGGAGTAGAAGATGAAGTCGTGGCTAAAACAGAAGTAGTGATGAAAATAGAACTTGTAACGACAGAGCTAATGTGATATGAGATACGCATAAAATAAAATATTAATAAGAAAAATAAAGACGGTAATGCATATTGGAGTTAGACTATAACAGGCTTGGAGGGGCTCACCACAATAAAATAACTATATATTTTTTCTTAGTTATCTCATTTTCCAGTTATCTGCAATTTACAAGTACAATGATGATTTGATAATATTGATTATCATATTAGAAACTTAGTTTTGTTTCTTAGGAAAAAAAAAATAAAACAACCTTGTTAGTAGTTCATTGTTATTTTGTTGATAAACTTCTAAAAAACTAAACGTCACTTAAGAAACAGTGTAGTCTTATAACCTTTATTGTCTATAGCGCTGTTACGCAACTAAAGTTTTTTTTATTTTTTCTGTAAACTAACACTTTATAAAATTACGTATAAAATACCAAAACATCAATAGCAATGGAAACTGAAATGTTAATACTTTCCTAGCACAATCAGTCAAATATTAAGCGAGTTAAAATATACTCTTTTTTTATTTTAGATATAATTTTTATTTTTCATAAATATTTATTTCCATAACAATGCACAAGGTTGTTTGGTTTTTTTTCCCAAGAGATAAAATTAATATTCTATTATGTTAATAAATATTATTATTATAGCATTGTTCTTATTTTCGCAAGTGTGTGTATTTTGCATGCCCTATAGTAAACAGTAATGTTAAATAGTGATAATGATAAATAATATATGCATGCCTGATGCCTTTTTAGCTTATTGTTCTGAATTAAACTGTACTGACATTTTAATCGTCCATTGAAATATTAATTTTTCCTGATTTTACTAATCTGAACAGTATGGAATTAGTTCTATAACAGGTATTAGTAAAAGTTGTTTCATTTCTTTTAGGTCTAACGTTCGTTATTTCCACCGGCCGGGTCTAAGACTGCTTAGAATTTAGAAAGATTTAATATTATTTACATTTTACGCTAATTTTGGTTAAGTTTACATCCAGTAAGATAATCATGAATCAACTGAAAGTTTATTTGAAAAATATAATATAAAAAATGTAATACAATACATTTTTCTTTTATTTTAGAGTTAATTCTTCAGTACATATTTAACTTCGAGGCCAATCTGAAAAGGTGATATTTTAGAATGAAAAATTCCCTAACCGATTTACTCGTTTGGTCCCTCTATACATCATAAAAATATGAGCAAGTTAATAATAAAAAAAAACATACCTGTGCACTTGAAATCGGGCAAAATAAAACACCAATTTAACGCTTTTTCGATTTTTAATATTGACCTGAGAACAATTATTTTTTTTATTCGCTAGAAAATGATAATAAAAGCAATAATTCTGCAGAATATTAAAAACATACATGTATTATGCTATATTTCTACAAAAAAATCTGCATGGGTCACAGGAACGTTGGTAAAATAATTATTATTGTTTTAAAAATATTTTTTCATATGTATATAGTTAAATTTTTAAATATCGTTTTCCACCATAGAAATTATAGGTTTGTTAAAACTAAATTTTATTAAATTATAAGGTATGAATTCCCTAGGTTATTATTATACCAAAATAAATAATAAATAAAGTATGTCGGGTAGGTTACACAACCCCGAATAATGCAATTTGAACCACATTATTGTCTTTACATTGATTTGCTTATATATATATATATATGCAGTAACACCCTTATTATTACGACCTAATTATGCGGGCTTTATTTCATATAATGCAAAATATTGAATAATTAAAAAGTATTTTTTTTCTCGTAAAACGTGTAATGACCTTGTTAAGTATTCAACAAATTATGTAAACGTAAATAATTTATAATTAATATAATTTAATTGTTCTTAATTCCCGCGGGAGTGCGTATGACATGAGATTATAAATGTTAAAATTAATTAGAAACCAAAATAGTCATTGTGTATAATTGCTAAAAATTAATTATTCAACTTTTGAACTTCTAGGTTCCATCTTATGGAAAAGTCAATTAAATGAAATGGCTTCGTTTCAGTAGGTAAAATATTATTAACTCAACACTTCAGTTATTATGGCTAGGGATTTAAGTAAAAAAAATCCACATACATTTTTAAAATCATTTATATTGGTTAAATGATAACACTATAATTAATCTATCTTCTTCAGATCTCGCCAAATTGTCTTTTATTTTTTATCTAAAATTTAAGAGTTTA
Organism: Adelges cooleyi; assembly: GCF_023614345.1. Classification (NCBI taxonomy): domain Eukaryota; kingdom Metazoa; phylum Arthropoda; class Insecta; order Hemiptera; family Adelgidae; genus Adelges; species Adelges cooleyi. The sequence continues at coordinate 883,087 of NW_026095795.1, forward strand.
AATTAACATTCGTAAAACTAAAACATTTCTTTAATTTTTCATTAAAAATGGCCATAACTAGTTTAATAAATAAATTACATAGATAAAATTTGAACGAAATCTTTTTTTCTGAAATAAAAATTACCCCTAAACTTAAAAATCGTAGATTTTACCTTTTCTTGTGTACTAACTAATTTTTGTGTGACCCAAAAAAATTGTTATATAACATAAATTTCACATTTCCCAATCGTCCAGTCAACATGATCAGTTGATAATTCCCAAATAGTAGAGTTTAAAAAATACGTCCTTTTACCAATAAAAAAAAAAAGAAAGTATTATTTAGTATTAAAAATTTAATATGATCTTTATAAACGGTAAGCCGAAAATTAAAAGACTCAAAAACGTATTGGATTATAATATAAGTAGCATATTGTTGTTTAAAAAAAATTGTTCACCGAAAAGTAAGTCGACTCATTTTTGTTTATTAAAAAAATTAACGTAATATTTTGCAATTAAAAATATTAAATAGTAGTTTAACATATATATAATAAACATTTTAAAATAATTAGAAACCGAATTAGTCATTGTGTATAATTCCTAAAAGTTTATTATTCAAGTTCCCATCATATGGATAATTTAATTAAGTGAAATGGTTTCGTTTTAGCAGGTAAAATATTATTAATTCAACGCTAAAAAATTATTAAATAGTAGCTTAAAGTATGAGTAGTAAGTAAAATATGAGTTTCCCATAGCATATGAACGTAATTATTAATTACAACGATGTTGTTTTGTAAACTTAATACTATTTATTTGTTCTAAATACTAGTAAGAGTGCGCGTGAGATTATACATTTTAGAATAATGAAAAACCTAGTTAGTCGTACTGTATAGTTACTAAAAGTTGGTTTTAGTATTAGTATTTCATGTATTCATCCTATAGAAAATGCAATTAAACGAAATGGTCTCGTTTTGGCAGGTAAAAATAATTTTTAATGTTCTTAGTAATTTACTAATAACCCAATCGTTAAACATTTTAGCCTCAATACTTAGTTGCAAAGGTATTGTTTTCACATTAATGTTTTTATTTTTGTGTATGCTCCATGGTGTTTCTTAAGTTGCTTACTAAGTATAGTGTAAGATAAATTAATTATCATTTGGTTCCACACACCCTTTCTACATTTAATTACATATTTTCGCCTTACAAACTAGTTAAAGTTCTACTAGGCAATATTAATTGTTATTAACCTAACTTAACCTTACCATTAGTAAATACTAAAAATAATTTTTATCATCATTAAATCATTTTCACTTTTGTATACAACATAAATATCACATTTTTTAAACAACATATTTCGATAACCAAAAGACATTTATATCAAAATCCAATAAGTGTTTTAGGCCGGTTTTTTTGGTAAAAACATACTTGCCAATTTTTTAATCCTAAATAATATTATATACAAGGAGGTCTCGTATCTTCGGAAATTCATCATAACTGTAATCAATTAAATCAATTAATAAAGAATTTTATTGACAATAAATGGGCTGTTAATCGGTTAATTTTATATTTCTTCAAACGAATGGTAAAGGTACGTATTTTATAAACTTTTCTACTTGGGATTAATGAATTAAAAATTTGAAGTGGTCGATTGGGAAATGGGAAATTTATAATGTATACATAATATGTAAAAATTATTTAATAATCAAAAATATACTTTTTTGTAGTATAATTCATAGTCATAATTTGGAGAGGCTAGAGAATAAGATTAGGCTAATTGATGTAGATAAAATCTTAAAACTTTGTCATATATACTAAGCCTTTTTTTTTGCCAAAATGTATTATGACCGTAATAGGTTATAACTTCCAAATATTTTAATGAACAATAAGTAATAATAATAATGTAGTTGATGAATTAGTCACTTTGCCTGGCTTTCAAAATCCATCTTCAACTTCGTCTATTCTTGGAATAGAGTCATTATTTTAAACTAAATATTACTTCATATTGATTATTTTTTTTCAACAATGTTTTGAGTATATAATCTTGATAGAACTAGATTATATTTAACAAAAATAAGAATTTATGGATATAATATTTTCAGGTGTCACGCATAATAAATGGTACAAGCCTAAATAACATTATCGTTATACTTATAGCGGTAATATTGTTTTTGGTAGTTATATATTATAAAATAGCAAACCGGAGAAAGACGTCATTGGCAAATCGAATACCCGGTCCAGATGGATTCTTTTTAGTAGGAATGTTACCCGTTTTACTTGGAGGACCTGAAAAATTATTGATAAATATTTTAAACATGGCCAGAAAGTAATTACATATATATTAACGAATTTCTATTACATTGTGTTACTATATTAACTATTTCATGTCTTAGCTCTGGCACATAACCGAAAAAAGTGTTACCAAAAATTAATAACGAAAAAAGTTTTTCAGCCCAGTCTGCATCCACGAAAGAGCATTTTCATGTCTCGTTGAATTACCAAATAAATTTAGATTAGTGGTGGAATTATAGATAATGAAATAGTATATGAACTAGCTAGTATCTAAGGTGGCTAGTAAACGTATCAAGTTTCTGGCTAATATTTTAGTGTTATCATAATAACTGGTTTTAAACAATTCATAGGAAATATGATGACCTGTTTATTTATTGAATTTGTATTCACTTATAATTTGATCTTTGTGATTACAACATATCTATTATCTCTAATCTCTCTCAGATAATAGCGTTACGTGCCAAGGCAAACGATCCCCATTCCCATCCCCATTACCACTCCCAACCCCATTACCACCCCAACCCCATTTATGCCAGATATTTAACACTACATAATTAGGCAGAAATTGATGTTTTAATATACTAGCTTGTTACTGCTTCTTAATATACTACATCATCATCTATAATTCCACCACTACTCTAAATTTATTCGGTGCTTCAACGAAACATGAAAAAGCTCATTCGTGGTTGCAGACTCGGCTAAAAAACTTTTTCTATTAATTTGAGAGCAACAATAACTACATAGTGTCTTTGTGATATAGATACGAGAATACTTTAATTAAATGGTGATTTTTAGATAGCAATAATTTGTTCTTTGTCTTTGTAATACAGTTATGATCACACTTTATTCAAAGCATGGGTTTTTAATCAATTGTACATATTTTCTAAAACACCTGAAGTCGTAGAAGCAGTTCTTACCAATCCTAACCTGTTCAGCAAATCTAAAGAATATAAGGTGTTAAACGAATCAATTCCGGGCAATGGAATTTTAACTAACAATATGTTCCATGAATGGAAAAAGAACAGGTGAACTTTTTTTGTATTATCTTATATTTATATATTATTATAGAAAAACAATTCTTCAAAATTCGTAAAAAAGAAACAATATAGCGTCAATATGTATACCACATTCTAAAAAATAATGTACACTGTTAATACTTGACTTTTAAATTCTAGGAATACAGTTTTTTTACCAATAATTATAATGTTTTCTTTAAAAGTTACCTAATGTCAAATATAATTTTAATTTGGTATGATAAAATGTATAGAAAAATGGTAGCTGCGGGGTTTAAATTTTCAATGCTTAAATCGTTCGTACCAATATTTTACGAGGAAGCAAAATTCTTGGGCAAAATATTGTACGAAAAAAGAGAAATCAATTCAAATGAATGTGAAATAAGCTCTGCAATCGGTATGGCGACTTTGGAGATGATCGGAAGAACCGCTTTCGGTGTAAAATTAAATGCACAAAAAAACGGAAATCATGAGTTTTCTGAGAATTTACAAGTCGTCCTAAAGGTATGCTTACTACTTTCAGTGTTTCTTAACCATATTATTTTTAAACCAGGTGAGGAACACTAAAATTTAAGATCCAGAGCCAGAAAATTTCTCCGTGCCCCTAGAGAACTTATCAGTAAGAACCAACATTAACACGTTGAGTGCCAATGGTTTTTCTACATAGTGATTAAAATTTGCCATGATACCCAAAATTGAGTCTCACCAAAATACAAAAAAATACGCAGTGAGACCCAAAATTAGGTCTCATCATATATATGTTTTTAAAAGGTGATACCCAGAAACGGGTCTCATTTATCAATATTTTATTGTCGGAATCGAATTCTACAGTGTTGCCACTTCATATTGGTTTTTGTAGAAACTAAATAGCTTATTAACTTTTTTTGCTATGAATTTTTTGATTTAACAAAAGTTTTAAGTACGTTCTCAAACATAACCAACTTAAATGTATGGTATTGTTTTTTCACGTACATAATTCATACATTTTATCAATAATATGTAAAATATATTTTATTAAAAAAAATTACATATGTTTAATTTATCCTTTTACTTTTTTTTTCTGCTTTATTACTTGCAAATGCTTGGAGTGAGTTATTATAAAATTAAATTTTAAATACAATAAAAATTTCTTTTTATTTCTAAAAAATAATATGATCAAGTATTTGAAGTTTTCCAAATTACGTACGTTTGTTTTTAGTGTTAGGTAATTTTGAAGTGGCTTTTTTCTGAACAACAGCTTTTTTGGTAGACTCAAATATATTTTTCATAGCTTAAAGACAACATTGTGTAAAATCTTCATACAACTTTATGGTACTTAGTATCATCTTATATTAGTGTTATGTTCAGGAATTTTACTTTCAGAATCATTCGAAAATATTTACACTATTTACATGACTTGAGGTTACTCCTACTTGGATGTCTTGACTAGTTTGCCAACGTTTCGGAACACTTGCACGTTACATCTTCAGGGCTGTGGTTTGATGTTGCTCGTACCGCGCTTTCCTGCTGGCTGACTGATTCACTTCCGTGGGTGTAGCTTATATACCATACCCCCACCGCATTCTCCGCTTCCTCTTGCCGCTGCCAGCTGTTTTCTACGGCCATGCCCTTTCGCCTTGGCCGGCTACCACATGACTGATTTTCATTACCGTTATCAATAGTTTCTTGCTGTATTTCCGGCTCTCTTTGTCCCGTTTGGTCTCCGGTTTCCATTCGAAAATAGTTTTTCTTTTGGTAGTCCATTGGGATAAAGAAACGGAGAGCCGGGGCCATACCCCTCCTTGGTTCCCATTAATTTGGTCCTGCAGTGTAAACAAATTATCATTATTCCTAACATACTTTGTAACTAAAATATTCTATGCAGAAGATGTTTTTGAGCTGGCATGTCAACCTTTTGTAATAAAAATTTGTTTTTTAGGCTTGGGAACACCGAATCACATACCCTTGGTTTATGAACAAGAGTCTATTTCAGTTGTCGACGTTTAAACGTAAACAAGACATAAGTCAAAGAAAAATTTACAACTACATCGATGATTTAGTTCAGAGAATAAATACTGAATTGAAAAATAATAAAAACAGTCAAGGAGAACATAACGAAGAGTGTATGGGCTTTAAATCTAAATCTTTTATTGAAATACTGCTCGAGAATGAACATCAGATGACATTTAACCAAATACGAGATGAAATAATAACTATTATAAGTGGTACGTTTTTAATGAAAAATTGTATTTGAAGAAAATTGGTGACGTGTGTATTATAGTTGGTCTTTTTAAGATTTAGTTCGTACTTTTATTACTTATAACAGTGTTTAAACGTTTGAAAAAAGTGAAAAATCTAGGGCGGGGATTGAACTCAATTATTTATTTATGTTGTTAATCGTGCATAGAAAACCCGATTATTAATTTGATCCAATGCCGTAAATTCAACTCAAATAAAACACAATTGACCACGTTCAATTCCCTAACAAATAAACAATGTGTACATATTAAAGCATTATGACAATTTTTTTAAATTTGGTTTTAGCGGGTCATGACACGACAGCTACAACGAATGCATGTACAATATTTATGTTGGCTACTCATCAAGATGTACAAAATAAAGTAAATTATAATTCGTATTTAGTTTTATTAATTATGCAAAATAAAACATTTTATATATTCATGGTAATTATATATTTTTTATTTCTGCTTATAAATAGGTGTGGGAAGAATTATTGGCAATATTTTCTTCTGGCGACCCAGATCGACAACCTACCTATGAGGATTTACAAAAGATGGATTACTTGGAACGTGTAATCAAAGAAACTCTGAGACTCTATAGCGTTAGTCCCTTGTTTGGCAGAAAAGTCGAAAAGGAAACAATGATTGGAGGCTATTTAATCCCGGAAGGTACGGCCGTAGACAAACTTGTTTGATAGGTTGCCACATTTGGTGCTTAAATTTACTAATACAATTTATTTTTAAAAATATCTACAGGGTCAACGTTCATGATATGCACTGAGCTTTTACACTTAAATGCAAATTTTTACCCGGAACCAGAAAAGTTTAATCCAGACAACTTCTTGCCCGAAGCATGTCGCAGTCGCCATCCGTATTCGTTCATTGCCTTTAGTGGCGGTTGCAGGAATTGCGTTGGTAGCAAATATGCAATGCTTCAAATAAAAACTGTCATCTCAACACTGGTCAGGTCTTATCGTTTTTACCCGTCGGATAAGTGTCCCAAGCCAGAAAATCTTCGTTTAATGTTTGCGATAACACAGAAATTTGTCGACGGGTGTTACGTTAAAATAGAAGCGAGAACATAATCGATTACTGTAGCAGGGTTTTGGACACGAATTATTTACATATTTGGATATGGTTATTTGATTAGTTATGTAATCTTATGGGTTAAGGTTTCGTTCTTTTTATAGGTTTTAGATACATCGGAGCTAATTATATGATTACTTATTATTCAAATAAGGGTTTCATCTGGATAATTGTGTTATCATATTTTTTGGATTTTAGATACATCGGTGTTGGTTAACAAAAATAATATCTATATTTAATAACTAATGACAAATTGTTGGTGTTATCGCGTCTCAATATATTTTCTACAAACTGTTTAAGCTGTCTATATAAATGTTTCCTTCGTTTTTAGTCATAATTTATCCGTTCAATTAATAAATTCTTTATATAAACATCTTTATTTAGTATAAGTAGAGTAGTATAAGTGAATAGAAAGTAGTACTCTTTGAAATATTAAAAATATCATGGTACTTTTGTATGACTAATAATAATTATTATTATAAATTATAAGGCATGTGATGTTACGTGTAGATGACTTTATCTGTATTTGTATAAGTACATTAGTAGATGGAAAAACCGTGGTTCTTTTAGCTTCCATGCAAAGCGAGAAGGTATTGGTTTTACTCTGATGTGTGTTTTTTTTTATCTGTATACACTGTAACTTCTTTAATACTGGACCAATTCTTTCGAATAGCAACTCTATAAATCGCAATTTTCATCTAGTTGGTACTTTGGGTGGGTAAAAGTTGAAAAAGTTTAATTCTTCACAGACGAAAGTTGAAAAAACAAAAAAAAAAACCGTACGAGTTTTTAAGTTAGAACTTTTACTGGCTATAATTTCGAGAAAAAGAGTCGGATCGAGTTGAAATGTATAAGAAATAATTATTTGGTATGCCCGCACACGTCAGTTGTGTCAAACTTAAACTATACCCATTTCCCACCCCCCTAGGGGGGGTAAAAATTTTTTGGTTTTTCCGGGTTTTTAGCGGTAATTTTAAAAATTTTGGGTTGAAAATTTGGCAGTAGTTGGAACTCATATGTACCCATAACATATTAAACGGGAAAAAAATTCGGCACTACAGTTTTTTTTTAATTGCCGGGAAACTGTGTTTTCGCAGATTTCGTATATTTTAACAAAAACACCTTAAATCTTTAAAAAAAATTGATCAAATCATTAAAACAATTTTATTTATATCTATGCAGAATGATACTATTAGGTTTTGTGCTCAAGTACCACTTTTGACTTTAAGTCTACACAAATTCAATTTTTTTTTTTTTACCTAAAAACCCTGTGTACCAGATGTGAGAAACGAACAGACACTAAAAACTATCAGTTGGTAACGTCTATCCGTGTTAGATTAGGTTAGGGCCCAATATTCGGTATCATAATATTGTGTTTATTACATGATATCACAGGCGACAAAAATCGTGTAACTGATTATAGTAGACACTTGATTTATTGGGGAAAAAACCTATCCGTGTACTTATTAAGACACTTAATGATTCTGATACGACAAAACCACTGTCGTTATCTCGTTATTTTATAGCCTGCGTTATATAACCTTACCGAAGGCCAACTATGAGTATATAAGGTCCAACTACCTGCAAATTATGAAGAGGACTGTTGTTTTTTGGATTCAAATTAAGTGTTGGTTTTTATGCAGTATACCGCCTCAAAATGTTTTTTTTATTACACAATTTTTTTAAAGGAAAACTAATGTTTTGCATATTGTTATACTGTTATTCATTTAAAGAGATTCACGCTTGATTATTTAAATTGTCTAATATTAGATAATCTGCTTCGTGCTAATTTTAATTTTTTAGTTTATCAACTTGTAGCTCTAATTTTGTCTAAAATATTTCATTATTTTATTACTATGTACAGATTAAGATAAATTTTAATAATAATTAAGTCATAAATGATAATACTTTATTTTATGACTAGATCAAATCTCGTGAACATTTAACATCATGATACTGCTCCTATGATATTATTAAAAAAACACAATTTTTAAAATCTCCATAAAAGGTTATTGTTAAATAACAGGCAACAGCCGACCGCTAGTTGCTATACACGTTAGTAATATTTAACTAATAACTAATATATGTAGGTACAATTTATTGTTTTCTCCATCACAGTACCAGTATACGATTTATTTTAATTTATATGTAAGAAAATCGATTTTTCTTTAGAAAATAACGAGAAATTAATATACAGGATGAGGCAGTAAAACGGCGATTTTCTAATGTATTTAAATGGTAAAACCCGTTTCACTATCCCACCCTTTACATTTTAAAAATCTATGAAAAGGTTATTTTAGTTGCATTTTATTTTGTACATTGTCAATCTAGTAAAATAGAATTATAAAATAGCTTTGAAATAATATAATCTGTGAAGTATAAATAGTTTGTGTGAGATTGCTTTAATGGAAGTATATAATACATAAATATTAATTTTATTGAGAATAAGCGATTATAATTTAAACTATGGAGTACAAACGATTGAAACATGAATCGTCGACCATTCCAACAAAATATAACAAGACATTGTATATGTGTTATTTGGTCCAATAAGTTTTTGCAAAAAAAAAAAAACCAGTACAGTGGGGTCGGTGCATAGTGGGGACGGAGCATAGTTGGGTCGGGGCATATTGGGGACGGGGAGGTCACAGGTTTACAGGAATTTTTAAATCTGAAAGTGATAAAATCACTTTCGAAAAAACGCTTCGATGCAAATCGGTAGTTAGTATTTTCAAGCCAGTACAGTCCAAACCAAGCGCAGTATAAACCAGCAAAGTTAAAAAGTTTTAAATGAAGGTTCTGTATTTACAAATGAGCATCAAAGCGTTAATTTGAAAGTGATTTTATCCGAGAGGACTAGTACAGTAGAGTATAGGCATAATATAATCAAAGCAATGAGGAAACGGAGAGGTCACAGGTCTACAAGAATTATTATAAATAAAAGTGATAAAATTGAATAAAATCGCTTTCAAATTAACGCTTTGATGCTCATTTGTAAATACAGAACCTTCATTTAAAACTTTCTAACTTTGCTGGTTTATACTGCGCTTGGTTTGGACTGTACTGGCTTGAAAATACTAACTACCGATTTGCATCGAAGCGTTTTTTCGAAAGTGATTTTATCACTTTCAGATTTAAAAATTCCTGTAAACCTGTAACCTCCCCGTCCCCAATATGCCCCGACCCAACTATACTCCGTCCCCACTATGCACCGACCCCACTGTACTGGTTTTTTGTTGAAATGATAATTCTGCTATGCATAGCCCTAACGTTAAAAAGTGATTGTGTGTGTGATTGTGTAGTTTTCGTGGAATAAAACAAACATATCGGTGTACCTCTGTCTGCTCTTTAAAACTGTCCAAGCTCATTTTTAAATATGTTGTATTATTTATTTTCGTTAACTTTCAAGAAAAAAAGTGTATCCTCAAAATATAATTTTTTCAACATTTTGTTGACGTTCAAGTGCCAATTTGGCGTATTTATAAGTATAGTTCTATTGTGGACAAACAATTTTATATTTTCATCTATTTTGATTTTAAAGATATATATTTTTTTCCCATAAAAGCATAAAAAATAACTTTGCCTTCAAAGTTATAGTATGAAATTAGTTTAGTACTAGTTAAGTAAAATGAAGTTAAGGTTAAAACTATTTAAACCTTAGAGGTGAAATAACTTTGAAAGTGGATAAATCAATAAAAAGGATATCTTTCTATGGATATTTTTTAAAGATGTCAGTACAGCATAAAATATAATATAATAAAAGAAACGAGATTTGAGGTTGTTGGTTTACCTAAATATCAATACAACCAACTGTTTCGAAGCAGAAAATGACTTATTTATTAATGTATATTTAAATACTGTTAAAATTGAACATTACCTGATCTTTTATTGTTTTCATAAAACCTATATGTAAATGCCACAAAAGCTCAAAAATGTTTTGGTATGTAAAATTTACAGTTACATAATTTTCAGCAATGTCCATATAGATTTATTCAATTATACATTATTAAATTATGTATATTTTTGGGATAATAGTTATAATAAATGTAAAATTTAAAAAAACGTTAAAATATCTCACAATCTATTGCTATACCTTAGGAATACTAATAGCTAAGAGACATGTTAATCTAGTTCTAAAGGTATAAATACTATTTAACCCTACACAATTTATCAATAGAACTATTTTTCTTACACAAATACTAGTGCATGCGACTTATGAATAAGTTTCTTGATATCAAATACTTATTCTTGAAAAACGTATTACCTTATATATACAAATTTCAGTTAATTAATGTCAATATCTGCGAGGAAAAATCAGTGCAACATTAATTTATGCCGTACTTGGAAAGCTCAAAAATGTTTTAGTTATATAGCTTTTAATTATACCACTAAACTTCCATTTGACTACCAATTTATTGGCTTTGTAAGTTGAAATGGGATATTAGGCGGTTTATATATTGATGTGACCGTACAATTTGTAACTTCTACTGTGAGAATTTCTATGTTGTTGATTTCTGTATGACTTGTTGAGAGGATCTTTAGATTATAACTAACAAATATCATACTTCCATACTTCTTATGTGGTCTCTCAATTGCCAGCTTCATTCCCCTTATCTTCGGACGAATGTTTGATGAAAAATTATATTATAAATATTTACAAGTAAGTTTAAGTGGTCGGCATTGAAGAACAAGGGCTTAGATTGAGAGTGAAAAAGAGTTTACAAAAATCCAAAAAATGTAGACACCCTCCAAAGTGTTGTTCAAAGTAGGCCACTGAAAGTGCATGTATCTTATATACCTATTTTATACTAGTTTTCAGAAATGTTTTGGAATGATACGTCCAACTGGGCCAACGTTTTTCCATATATACTGTATACTTGTATTCAGTGTTAAAGCCTCCGAAATCTGGAAACTGTTCGATTCTGGAAGTTTATGTATTTTCTTAACCAATATAATAAAGAAACTATGCGTAACAGCAGTATTATGACTACACCGTCGTTTTAGGACAAAAAAATACATAACCTGTTTATCTATAACCATGACTGTAGGTATATGTGTAATCAGTAAAAAAAACATTGGTAAAATATTAAGATGAATAATTGTAATTTAATAACATGTTTAAATGGCCGACACAATAAACGCGGAGAGAAATTTTCAAATTTTCATCAATTTCAAGTGAGTATAACTTTTTAATGTAAGAATAAAAATACAAATTTTTTCACCAATTCTTTTTTAAAAACTCTTCTAAATAAATAGGCTATTTTGAAAAAAAAAATATATATATATAAAATTAAAACAAGTAAGTGCAACAAGAAACATGGTACTTATAGCGCGAATGAGTATAATTTAATTAAACAAAAAAAAACCTTAAAAATATTCACTAAAACAAAAGTTATCTCATTTGTCGAATCATTGTGGAACACCCTGTACAGACAGCTTAAATAGTTTATAGAAGATATATTTGGAAAGAAATGATAACACCAACAAATTGGTAAGCTAAAATAATAACTAAGCCTAATGACAAATAGCGCAAAACACTTCAAGTCCAAGTATGGGTTTTTTGAGATATTTATGTACAATGCAACTGTATACCATATGCTATACCTCCTCAAATCCAATTATGTTAAAAATCGTTTTAAAGAGTGATTTTAAATTATATTTAAGTCCGTTATGTAATATCTCAAAGTTTGTACAATTTTAAAAAGCTCATTCTTAAAACACCCATTTTTGGACTTCATGTGTTTTGCGTGAACGGGAACGATATGTGTTATTAGATATAAGTATTACCTCGGTTAACTAAATCAACATAATTACGCGAACAACCTTAACCAAATATGTAAATAATTCTGGTTTAAAATCCTAATTCAATAATTGATCACACTCTCTCTTCTATTTTAACGTAACACCCGTCGACAAACGCTTGTGTCCCAGCATACGTTAAACGAAGATTTTCTGGTTTTGGACACTTGTCCGACGGACTGAAACGATAAGATCTGACCAATGTTGAGACGACAGATTTCATTTGGAGCATTGCATATTTCATACCAATGCAATTTCTGTAACCACCGCTAAAGGGAAGGAACGAATACGGATGGCGACTGCGACATGCTTCGGGCAAGAAGTGGTCCGGATTGAATTTTTCTGGTTCCGGATAAAGGTTTGCATTAAAGTGTATGCGACCAGAGCAAAATATGACCGATGAACCTGTGGATATTTTTTTATAATTACCTAAATTAGTAGTTTCAAACACCGAATGTAGCAATTTATCAAACAAATTTGTCTACGGCCGTACCTGCAGGGATTAAGTAGCCTCCGATAACAGTTTCTTTTTCAACGTTTCTGCCAAACAAGGGAAAAGGGGGAAAATGTCTTAGAGTTTCTTTGATTACACGTTCCAAGTAATCCATCTTTTGTAAATCCTCGTAGGTAGGTGGTCGATCCGGATCGCCAGTAGAAAATATTGTCAATAACTCTTCCAATACCTATTAAGAGTGATAATTAAAATTTATCATGTTTTTGTCACTAAGCATACCTATAATGGGTATTTAATTTAAAAGTTCATAATACTGAATACGTAAAATAGTATACTTTATTTTGTATATCCTGATGATGAGCCAACATAAATATTGAACACGCTATCGCCAAAGCTGTAGTATCTTGACCCCCTAAAACCAAATATTAAGGATAGAATTAAAGGAAATACAGCGCTTTAACGATTTGATATGTCATAGGTAACGCATTGTGTATTTGTTAGAGAATTGAATGTTATCAAATTTACAACCTGTTTTGATATTCACGAATAAGAACACAAATATATAGTTGATATTATTTATCAAAATAAAGTATACCGCTAATAAATGTTAAAAAAAATATATATATATATTAGAGTAATTCAACAAATAAGATCATTTTTTTAATTTAAATAATGACGCAATAAAAAATTATGAAATTGTTTTGACCGGTTATTATAACATTTTGTCTAGACCATTCGATCAATTTGAGTAATCATAGATTTTATGATAATTGAAAAGTACCACTTTAACCACTTTATTAGCATATAACGTACCAACTGTGTCTTAACATTTTTTAAGGTCAACTATAATACACATGCCAACAATTATTTCATAATATAATGTTTAAAAAAAAAAATGTACCAATTATAGTAGTTATTATTTCATCCCGTAATTGATTAAATGACATCTGATGTTCATTCTCGAGCAGTATTTCAATAAAAGATTTACATTTAAGGCCCATACACTCTTCGTTATGTTCTCCTTGACTGTTTATCCTATTTTTCAATTCTGTTTTTTTTCTCTGGACTAAATCTTCGATGAAACGGTAAATTATACTTTGGCTAATGTCATGTTTACGTTTATACGTCGACAACTGAAACAGACTCCTGTTCAGAAACCATGGGTGTGTTACTCGGTATTCTACAGCCTACAAAAACAAATTTTTATTACTAACAGCTGACATGCCAGCTCAAAAAAAAACATCAGTCAAGTACGTTTAAGTGTATAAAGTATGGCTAGTGATATTGAAAACTCTTTTACACTGCAGGCCCGGATTAATGGACCCCATTCTAGGGTCTCCATAAACTACCAAAATAAAATAATTTTTGTTTATTAAAAATGCGAACAAACCTTTTGGATGAAATGTAAGTTCTCCAAAAATTCGTGTTTGGCGTTTTTCTGTGTATTAAATTTTACACCCAAAGCGGTTCTTCCGATCATCTCCATTGTCGCCATCCCGATTGCACAGCTTATTTCGCATTCATTTGTATTGCTATCCCGTTTCTCGTACAATACTTGGCTCAGGAATTTGGCTTCCTCGTAAAATATCGGTATGAACGATTTTAGCATCGAAAATTTAAACCCCGCGGCTACCAATTTTCTATAATTATCGAAACAAATTGAAACTGATATTTGATAATCGGTAACTTCGAAAAAGTGACATTGTAATAATTGGTGATAGAAATTAAAAACTAATTACATTCCGTAATCGATTGCAAAGGGATTACAGGTTACACGTAATTCACGATTAATATTAAAATTGGATCAAATTAATTTCCAAAATCCTAAATTTTTGGATTAAGGATTATATTTAATCTTTAGTTTACGGATAACAGTTTATGGTTTATATTATTGATCACAGGAGATCACACTAAAAAAGCTCACCTGTTATTTTTCCATTCGTCAAACACCCTGTTTGTAAATAATCCGTCGCCCATAATTGATTCGCTAGCAACATTATAAAGTTTAGCTTTGTTGAACATATTAGGATTGGTAAGAATCGCTTCTATTTCTTCGGGGTTTCCAGGAAATACGTATAATTGATCCAAAATCCAAGCTTTGAATAAAGTATTCTCGAATCTATACCACAAAGACAACAAAACTAATTACTGTTGCTCTGAAATTACTAGAAATTGAGAATACCAAAAGAGTAATAATATGTAATAGTTAGACATGAACACAGCATAGTTACTTTCTGCCAATTTTTAATATATTCTTCAATAGTTTTTCAGGTCCTCCAAGTAAAACAGGTAGCATTCCCACAAAAAAGAAACCATCTGGACCTGGTATTCGTTTTGCTAATGATATCTTTCTTCGGCTTACTATTTTATAATACACAACTACTAAAAATAATATTACCGCTGTATGTATAACGATAATGTTATTAAGGCTTGTATCATTTATTATGTCCGACACCTGAAAATATTGTGTCCATTAATTAATATTTTTTTATATCATAGTATTCTTTTTGTTTAATTTAGTGCTATACTAAACAATTTTATGTTTGAGCTAAAATATTAGTACAAACTTTACAATTTTAGATAAAAGACAATTTAGAGGGATCTGAATAGAAGATAGTATAGTGTTATCATTTGACCATTGAAAAGGGTTTTTCTTTAATTTAAATGGGTTTATTATTACTTGAACCCCTAGCCATTATAATAATTGAAATGTTGAGTTAATGATTTTTTTACCTGATGAGACGAAACCATTTCATTAAATTTAATTTTCTATAAGACGATGATTATCTGAGCAGTTATACACAACGAGTAATTGATTTTTTAATTATTCTTAACATTTATATTCTCATGCCTACGAACATTCAAAACGAATAAATAAACGATTATAAATAATATTAATGATTTTAAATAAACGTTATTACAATTTACGTTCACATACATAATCGATGTGAAACTTGCATTTGAATAAAAATATGAATTCTATTGATGTGTTATAACGTATAATAAGTATAATCTACTATTGCATATTCAATAAGGTCATTGTATACAATTTCAATATCTACAATATCACTATTATAGTATTATATTTACGCATTAATAAAATGAATATCGTAACTAAAATGCTTCACATAGCTTAATGTATGTGAACTTGAATATAAATAACACATATTTAACATTTAATATTATTTGTTTGTTCTGAACACTCGCAGGAGTGTGTATGGCATAAGAGTGTAAGTGTTAAGAATATACAAACAAATTGAATTAGTCATTATGTATATCTGCTAAGAAAATTTCAGAAACCACGGGTTTGTTATTCGGTACTCAAAAACCTACAAAAACAAATTTGTTTTACAAAAGGCTGTCATACTAGCTCAAAAATATCTTCGGCATAGAATATTTTAGTTACAAAGTATGCCAGGAATAGTGATAATTTGTTTACACTACAGGTCGTATTAATAGGGACCGAGGAAGGCTATGGCCCCGGGACCCACATCGAACCACAGCCCTAAAGATGTAACGTGCAAGTGTTTATTTTATTTGTTTATTTATTGTCAATAAAATTCTTTATTAATTGATTTAATTGATTACAGTTATGATGAATTTCCGAAGATACGAGACCTTCTTGTATATAATATTATTTAGGATTAAAAAATTGGTAAGTATGTTTTTACCAAAAAAACGGGCCTAAAACACTTAATGGATTTTGATATAAATGTCTTTTGGTTATCGAAATATGTTGTTTAAAAAATGTGATATTTATGTTATATACAAAAGTGAAAATGATTTAATGATGATAAAAATTATTTTTAGTAATTACTAATGGTAAGGTTAAGTTAGGTTAATAACAATTAATATTGCCTAGTAGAACTTTAACTAGTTTGTAAGGCGAAAATATGTAATTAAATGTAGAAAGGGTGTGTGGAACCAAATGATAATTAATTTATCTTACACTATACTAAGTAAGCAACTTAAGAAACACCATGGAGCATACACAAAAATAAAAACATTAATGTGAAAACAATACCTTTGCAACTAAGTATTGAAGCTAAAATGTTTAACGATTAGGTTATTAGTAAATTACTAAGAACATTAAAAATTATTTTTACCTGCCAAAACGAAACCATTTCGTTTAATTGCATTTTCTATAGGATGAATACATGAAATACTAATACTACAACCAACTTTTAGTAACTATACAGTACGACTAACTAGGTTTTTCATTATTCTAAAATTTATAATCTCACGCGCACTCTTACTAGTACTTAGAACAAATAAATAGTATGAAGTTTACAAAAGAACATCGTTGTAATTCATAATTACGTTCTTAAGCTATGGGAAACTCATATTTTAATTAAAATATAATTTTTTAATATATATACTTTAAGCTACTATTTAATATTTTTATAGCGTTGAATTAATAATATTTTACCTACTAAAAAGAAACAATTTCATTTAATTAAATTTAATTAGGAAGTACGATTATTCAATAATTATTCAATATTTTGCATTATATGAAATAAAGCCCGCTTAATTAGGTCGTAATAATAAGGGTGTTACTGCATATCTATATATATATATACAAATCAATGTAAAGACAATAATGTGGTTAAAATTGCAATATTCGGGGTTATGTAACCTACTCGACATAATTTATTTATTATTTATTTTGGTATAATAATAACCTAGGGATTGCATACCTTATAATTTAATAAAATTTAGTTTTAACAAACCTATAATTTCTATGGTGGAATACGAGATTTAAAAATATAGCTATATACATATGAAACATTTTTTTTATAACAATATCGCTTTTTATAAAAGTTAATTATTTTACCAACGTTTCTATGACCCATGCAGATTTTTTTGTAGAAATATAGCATAATACATGTATATTTTTAATATTCTGCAGAATTGTTGCTTTTATAATCATTTTCTAGTGAATAAAAAAATAATTGTTCTCGGGTCCATATGAAAAAGCGTTAAATTGGTGTTTTATTTTGCATGATTTCAAGTGCACAGGTGAGTTTTTTTTTATTATTAACTTGCTAATATTTTTATGATATAAAGAGGGACCATACGAGTAAATCGGTTAGGGAATTTTTTATTCTAAAATATCACTTTTTCAGGTTGGCCTAAAATTAAAAAAAAAAGTATAGTATTACATTTTTTATATTATATTTTTCAAATGAACTTTCAGTTGATTTATGATTATCTTACTGGATGTAAACTTAACCGAAATTAGCGTAAAATGTAAATAATATTAAATCTTTCTAAATTTTAAGCCGTCTTAGACCCGGCCGGTGAAAATAACGAACGTTTGACCTAAAAGAAATAAAACACCCTGACTTTAAAATCCTAAATTATTGGAATTTGTTTTCAAGTTTTAATAAATGAGTAATCATTAAAAAAAAAACATTTTAAACTTTATTCCTTTATCGTATTCCTATTCATGCTGTGTACTGATATTTTTAATTGTCCATGGAAAGGTATAATATTTAAAGGAAGGCTATGGCCCCGGGACCCACATCGAACCACAGCCCTAAAGATGTAATGTGCAAGTGTTTCGAAACGTTGGCGAACTAGTCTCTTGACTAGTTCGCCTTTGACTAGATCCCACTTAGATGTCTTCATCCAAGTGGGAGTAACCTCAAGTCATGTAAATAGAGTAAATATTCTCGAATGTTTCTGAAAGTAAAATTTTTGAACAAAACATCAATATAAGATAATAGTAAGTACCACAAAGAGATATGAAGAATTTACACAATGTTGTCGTATAGCTATGAAAAATATATTTGAGTCTACCAAAAAAGCTGTTGTTCAGAAAAAAGACACTTCATAATTACCTCACACTAAAAACCAACGTACGTAATCTGGAAAACTTCAAATACTTGATCATATTATTTTTTAGAAATAAAAAGAAATTTTTATTGTATTTAAAATTTAATTTTAAAATAACTCACTCCAAGCATTTGCAAGTAATAAAGCAGAAAAAAAAAGTAAAAGGATAAATTAAATATATGTAATTTGTAAGTCTACCAAAAAGCAGTTGTCTCGAAAAAAGCCATATCAATGTGATCTCACATATAAAACAAACATAGATAATCTGGAAAATTTCATATACTTGACCATATTATTATTTGAGAAATTAAAATTAAATTTAAAATACAATAAACTGTGATAACTAACTTCAAACATTTGCAAGTTATAAAGCAGGGAAAAGAAAGTAAAAGAGGATACAAAAACATTTGTATGTTTTTTAATAAAACATATGTTTTTTTTTTAAAATGATGTACCAAAAAGTGATTTTAAAAAAAATATTTTATTATTAAAGTTGGTTCTTATTAATAAGTCCTCTAGGGACACCGATATATTATCTGGCTCTGGATCTTAAATTTAAGTGTTCCGCACCTGGTTTAAAAATAATATGGTTAAGAAACACTGAAAGTAGTAAGTATACCTTTAGGACAACTTGTAAATTCTCCAAAAACTCATGATATTCGCTTTTCTGTGCATTCAACTTTACACTGAAAGCAGTTCTTCCAAACATCTCCAAAGTCGCCATACCGACAGCAAAGCTTATTTCATATTCATTTTTATTGATTTCCCTTTTTTTGTACAATATTTTACCGAAGAATTTTGTTTCCTCGTAAAATATTGGTACGAACGATTTAAGCATCGAAGGTTTAAACGCTGCAGCTACCATTTTTCTATACATTTTATCATACCAAATTAAAATTATATTTGATATTAGGAAAATTTGAAGGAAATATTATAATTATTGGCGAGAAACTGAAATCCTAGAATTTAAAATTTAAGTATTAATAGCTTACATTATATTTTAAAATGTGTTATACATATTGACGCTATATTATTTTTGTTATAATTATAATGATAAATAAATATAAAATAACTCTGAAAATTTTACCTGTTTTTTTTCCATTCATGAAACTTCTTGTTTAAAAATAATCCATTGCCCATAATTGATTCGCTAAACACATTATATTCTTTAAATTTGTTAAACAGATTAGGATTGGTAAGAGCTGCTTCTACAACCTCAGGTGTTTTAGAAATTATGTACAATCGATTAAAAACCCACGCTTTGAATAAAGTGTTCTCGTAACTGTATTACAAAGACAACGAACAAATTATTGTTGCTCTTAAATAAGTAAAAAATTAGAATATCAAAAAAAATATATAAATATGTATTAGATAAACGTGAATATATGTAATTACGTTCTGAAAATATTAATCATATTCAATTATAGTTTTTCAGGTCCTCCGATTAAAACGGGCAACATTCCCACTAAAAAGAATCCATCTGGGCCGGGTATTCGATTTGCCAATGACGTTTTTCTCCGGTTTGCTATTTTATAATATATAACTACCAAAAACAATATTACCGCTATAAGTATAACGACAATGTTATTTAGGCTTGTACCATTTATTATGCGTGACACCTGAAAATATTATATCCATAAATTCTTATTTTTGTTAAATATAATCTAGTTCTATCAAGATTATATACTCAAAACATTGTTGAAAAAAAATAATCAATATGAAGTAATATTTAGTTTAAAATAATGACTCTATTCCAAGAATAGACGAAGTTAAAGATGGATTTTGAAAGCCAGGCAAAGTGACTAAATCATCAACTACATTATTATTATTACTTATTGTTCATTAAAATATTTGGAAGTTATAACCTATTACGGTCATAAAACATTTTGACAAAAAAAAGAATTAGTATATTTGACAAAATTTAAATATTTTATCTACATTAATTAGCCTAATCTTATTCCCCTAGCCATTAATAGTTTTTCAGTTCCCGTCAATACCTAGTAATAAGATGATTAGTGGTTGATCCTTAAAGTTAAAAGGTACAACTAAAACAGCAACGGAGTAGAAGATGAAGTCGTGTAGTTTTGTTTCTTAGAAAAAAAAAATTTAACAACCTTGTTAGTAGTTCATTGTTATTTTGTTGATAAACTTCTAAAAAACTAAACGTCACTTAAGAAACAGTGTAGTCTTATAACCTTTATTGTCTATAGCGCTGTTACGCAACTAAAGTTTTTTTTATTTTTTCTGTAAACTAACACTTTATAAAATTACGTATAAAATACCAAAACATCAATAGCAATGGAAACTGAAATGTTAATACTTTCCAACACCTAGCACAATCAGTCAAATATTAAGCGAGTTAAAATATACTCTTTTTTTATTTTAGATATAATTTTTATTTTTCATAAATATTTAGTACCATAACAATGCACAAGGTTGTTTGATTTTTTTTCCCAAGAGATAAAATTAATATTCTATTATGTTAATAAATACTATTATTATAGCATTGTTCTTATTTTCGCAAGTGTGTGTATTTTGCATGCCCTATAGTTAACAGTAATGTTAAATAGTGATAATGATAAATAATATATGCATACCTGATGCCTTTTTAGCTTATTGTTCTGAATTAAACTGTACTGACAATTTTAATCGTCCATTGTAATATTAATTTTTGCTGATTTTACTAATCTGAACAGTATGCAATTAGTTCTATAACAGGTATTAGTAAAAGTTATAACTAATTTAAACTTTGAAGGTCTAATAATTTTGAAGTGGTAAAATCAGTAAATATTATACCTTTCTATGGACAATTAAAAATGTCAGTACAGCATGAATACCATAAAGGAATAAAGTTAAAAAAAATTTTTTTAAATTGATTACTCATTTATTAAAACTTGAAAACAAATTCCAATAATTTAGGATTTTAAAGTCAGGGTGTTTTATTTCTTTTAGGTCTAACGTTCGTTATTTCCACCGGCCGGGTCTAAGACTGCTTAGAATTTAGAAAGATTTAATATTATTTACATTTTACGCTAATTTTGGTTAAGTTTACATCCAGTAAGATAATCATGAATCAACTGAAAGTTCATTTGAAAAATCACACCTATGCACTTGAAATCGGGCAAAATAAAACACCAATTTAACGCTTTTTCGATTTTTAATATTGACCTGTGAATAATTATTTTTTTATTCACTAGAAAATGATAATAAAAGCAATAATTCTGCAGAATATTAAAAATATACATGTATTATGCTATATTTCTACAAAAAAATCTGCATGGGTCATAGAAACGTTGGTAAAATAATTAACTTTTATAAAAAGCGGTATTGTTATAAAAAAAATGTTTCATATGTATATAGCTATATTTTAAATCTCGTAATCCACCATAGAAATTATAGGTTTGTTAAAACTAAAATTTATTAAATTATAAGGTATGCAATCCCTAGGTTATTATTATACCAAAATAAATAATAAATAAATTATGTCGGGTAGGTTACATAACCCCGAATAATGCAATTTTAACCACATTATTGTCTTTACATTGATTGTATATATGTATATATATATATATATATATATGCAGTAACACCCTTATTATTACGACCTTATTATGCGGGCTTTATTTCATATAATGCAAAATATTGAATAATTAAAAAGTATTTTTTTTTTCGAAAAACGTGTAATGACCGATCTACTAATACTGATCAACAAATTATGTAAACGTAAATAATTTATAATTAATATAATTTAATTGTTCTTAATTCCCGCGGGAGTGCGTATGACATGAGATTATAAATGTTAAAAACAATTAGAAACCAAAATAGTCATTGTGTATAATTGCTAAAAGTTGATTATTCAACTTTTGAACTTCAAGTTTCCATCTTATGGAAAATTCAATTAAATGAAATGGTTTCGTTTCAGCAAGTAAAATATTATTAACTCAACACTTCAGTATTTATGGCTAGGGATTTAAGTAAAAAAATTCACATACATTTTTAAAATCATTTATATTGGTTAAATGATAACACTATAATTAATCTATCTTCTTCAGATCTCGCCAAATTGTCTTTTATTTTATATCTAAAATTTAAGAGTTATTATTAACATTCGTAAAACATGAGAATGTCTTTTATTTTTCATTAAAAATGGTCATAACTAGTTTAATAAATAAATTACATTGAAAAAATTTAAACGAAATATTTTTTTCTGAAATTAAAAACCCCTAAACTTAAAAATCGTAGATTTTACCTTTTCTTGTGTACTAACTAATTTTTGTGTGACCCAAAAAAATTGTTATGTAACATAAATTTCACATTTCCCAATCGTCCAGTCAACATGATCAGTTGATAATTCCCAAATAGTAGAGTTTAAAAAATACGTCCTTTTACCAATAAAAAAAAAAAGAAAGTATTATTTAGTATTAAAAATTTAATATGATCTTTATAAACGGAAAGCCGAAAATTAAAAGACTCAAAAACGTATTGGATTATAATATAAGTAGCATATTGTTGTTTAAAAAAAATTGTTCACCGAAAAGTAAGTCGACTCATTTTTTTTAGTATTACGTTATTATGTAATTAATGTGGGTAAAAACTGGGTTAGTAATTATTTGTTCATATAATTTGTTTATTAAAAAAATTAACGTAATATTTTGTAATTAAAAATATTAAATAGTAGTTTAACGTATATAAAATAAAAATTTTAAAATAATTAGAAACTAAATTAGTCATTGTGTATAATTGCTAAAAGTTTATTATTCAAGTTCCCATTTTATTGATAATTTAATTAAATGAAATGGTTTTGTTTTTTTAGGTAAAATATTATTAATTCAACGCTATAAAAATACTAAATAGTAGCTTAAAGTATATATATATTAAAAATTATATTTTAATTAACATATGAGTTTCCCATAGCTTATGAACGTAATTATTAGTTACAAGATGTTCTTTTGTAAAGTACTATTTATTTGTTTTCAATACTAGTAAGAGTGCGCGTGAGATAATAAATTTTAGAATAATGAAAAACCTAGTTAGTCGTTCTGTATAGTTTCTAAAAGTTGGTTGTAGTATGAGTATGTCAAGTATTCGTCCCATAGAAAATGCAATTAAACGAAATGGTTTCGTTTTGGCAGGTAAAAATAATTTTTAATGTTCTTAGTAATTTACTAATAACCCAATCGTTAAACATTTTAGCTTCAATACTTAGTTGCAAAGGTATTGTTTTCACATTAATGTTTTTATTTTTGTGTATGCTCCATGGTGTTTCTTAAGTTGCTTACTTAGTATAGTGTAAGATAAATTAATTATCATTTGGTTCCACACACCCTTTTTACATTTAATTACATATTTTCGCCTTACAAACTAGTTAAAGTTCTACTAGGCAATATTAATTGTTATTAACCTAACTTAACCTTACCATTAGTAAATACTAAAAATAATTTTTATCATCATTAAATCATTTTCACTTTTGTATACAACATAAATATCACATTTTTTAAACAACATATTTCGATAACCAAAAGTCATTTATATCAAAATTCAATAAGTGTTTTAGCCTGTTTTTTTGGTAAAAACATACTTACCAATTTTTTAATACTAAATAATATTATATACAAGGAGGTCTCGTATCTTCGGAAATTCATCATAACTGTAATCAATTAAATCAATTAATAAAGAATTTTATTGACAATAAATGGGCTGATAATCGGATAATTTATTTTTTGTTCTAAAGAATAGTAAAGGTACGTATTTTATGAACTTTTCTACTTGGGATTAATGAATTAAAAATTTGAAGTGGTCGATTGAGAAATGGGAAATTTATAATGTATACATAATATGTAAAAATGATTTAATAATCAAAAAAAATATTTTTTTTAGTAGAATAATACATAGGCATAATTTAAAGATGCTAGGGGAACAAGATTGGACCAATTAATGTAGATAAAATCTTAAAATTTTGTCAAATATACTAAGCCTTTTTTTTTTTGCCAAAATGTATAATGACCGTAATAGGTTATAATTTCCAAATATTTTAATGAACAATAAGTAATATTAATAATGTAGTTGATGAATTAGTCACTCTGTCTGGCTTTCAAAATCCATCTTCAACTTCGTCTATTCTTGGAATAGAGTCATTATTTTAAACTATATATTAGTACATATTGATTATTCATACACAAAGGTATACATGTGATACTTTCATAAAGATGACCTATTTTTTTCAACAATGTTATGAGTATATAATATTTATAGAACTAGATTATATTTAACAAAAATAAGAATTTATGGACATAATATTTTCAGGTGTCACGCATAATAAATGGTACAAGCCTAAATAACATTATCGTTATACTTATAGCGGTAATATTGTTTTTGGTAGTTCTATACTATAAAACAGTAAACCGAAGAAAAACGTCATTGGCAAATCGAATACCCGGCCCAGATGGATTCTTTTTAGTGGGAATGTTGCCCGTTTTACTTGGAGGACCTGAAAAACTATTAATGAATATTTTTAATATTTTAAGAACGTAATTATATATATTCACGTTTATCTACTACATATTATTATTTTTTTTTTATATTCTAATTTTTTACCTATATAAGAGCAACAATAATTTGTTCGTTGTCTTTGTAATACAGTTACGAGAACACTTTATTCAAAGCATGGGTTTTTAATCGATTGTACATTTTTTCTAAAACACCTGAGGTTGTAGAAGCATTTCTTACCAATCCTAATCTGTTCAAGAAGTCTAAAGAATATAATGTGTTTAGCGAATCAATTATAGGCAATGGAATATTTTCAAACAATAAGTTTCATGGATGGAAAAAGAACAGGTGAACTTTTTTAGTTTACTCTCATATTTTTATATTATTATAATTATAGAAAAAACAAAACTTTAAAATTTGTAAATAAAAATAATATAGCGTCAATATGTATAACACATTCTAAAATATATTGTCAACTATTAATACTTGACTTTTAAATTCTAGGAATTTAGTTATTCACTAATATTTATAATATTTCCTTCAAAGCTACCTACTATCAAATATCATTGTAATATGTTTTTATGCTTATAGAAAATTGGTAGCTGCGGGTTTTAAGTTTTCGATGCTTAAATCGTTCGTACCAATATTTTACGAGGAAGCAAAATTCTTGTGCAAAGTATTGTACAAAACAAGGGAAATAAATTCAAATGAATGTGAAATAAGCCCTGCAATCGGTATGGCGACTATGGAGATGATCGGAAGAACCGCTTTCGGTGTAAAATTAAATGCACAGAAAAACGACAAACACGTATTTGTGGAGAATTCACGTATCATCTTGAAGGTTTTAATATTTAATAATGTCATTACTGCAAACCAGACCCAGAATAATACAATTTAAGACTCAGGGCCAGATATTTTTTGGGGGTCAATAGATAGTCAACAAAAAAAAAGTGCCACACCTTTTTAATTATAATCTAAACTTAATTTATAAAAAATCTAAAAATAATAGGAATCGCTTTTTCGTAAATTACTTAAAAGAAAAAATTACATATTTTATTGAATACAATTGCATAAGTAAATTGTTTAACTTCCGTTCCTCTTTTTTTCCCTGCTCTATTTTCCAAACATGCAAGTGTTGTGACATGGCATGTCAGCCTTTTGTAATAAAAATTTGTTTTTTAGATTTATGAATACCGAGTATCACACCCGTGGTTTCTGAACAGGAGTCTGTTTCAGTTGTCGACGTATAAACGTAAACATGACATTAGCCAAAGTATAATTTACCGTTTCATCGAAGATTTAGTCCAGAGAAAAAAAACAGAATTGAAAAATAAGATAAACAGTCAAGGAGAACATAACGAAGAGTGTATGGGATTTAAATCTAAATCTTTTATTGAAATACTGCTCGAGAATGAACATCAGATGTCATTTAACCAAATACGGGATGAAATAACAACTATTATAAGTGGTACGTTTTTATTGAAAAATTTTATTTGGAGAGAATTGGTGTAAGCTATTAAAAATATTCAGACTAGGTTCGTACTTTTATACACTTATAACAAGGCTAAAGGGTTTTTTTTTTTTTAATTTTTCATTATCATAAAATGTATGATAAGTCAAACTGATTGAATGGTCTAGATAAAATTTGATAATATTCGGTCGAAAAAAGTGCAAAAATTGAAAATTAAGGGCCGGGGATTGAAATTAATTATTTATTTATGTTGAGAATCGCCATTCGTGAATATTAAAACATGTTGTTAATTTGAACCAGTGCCATAAATTCAACTCAAAATTAAGTTTCAAAACAAAATTGACAACATTCAATTCCCTAACAGTTAAACAATGTGCACTTGTGACATATAAAAGCATTATGACGCCTAAATCATTAAATAATTCCAAAAAAAACAAGCGTATAAAAATGGCTGTATGTTTTTAATTCTATGTTTTAAAATCTGATTTTAGCGGGTCAAGACACGACAGCTTTTACGAATGCATGTGCAATATTTATGTTGGCTCATCATCAGGATGTACAAAATAAAGTAAACTTTAATTCGTATTCAGTTTTATGAATTCCAAAATTAAATATTATAAATATTCTCGGTAACTAAAAAATGATATATTTTGTATTTCTGCTTATAAATAGGTATTGGAAGAGTTATCAACAATATTTTCTTCTGGCGATCCAGATCGACAACCTACCTATGAGGATTTACAAAAGATGCAATACTTGGAACGTGTAATCAAAGAAACTCTGAGACTATATACCGTTACTCCCTTGTTTGCCAGAAAAGTCGAAAAGGAAACAATGATTGAAGGCTATTTAATCCCTGAAGGTACGGCCGTAGACAAATTCGTTTGATAGATTGCCACATTTGGTGCTTAAATTTACTAATAAAATTTATTTTTAAAAATATCTACAGGGTCAACGTTCGTAATTTGCACTCAGCTTTTACACTTAAATGCAAAATTTTACCCGGAACCAGAAAAGTTTAATCCAGACAACTTCTTGCCCGAAGCATGTCGCAGTCGCCATCCGTATTCGTTCATTCCTTTTAGTGGCGGTTACAGGAATTGCATTGGTATGAAATATGCAATGCTTCAAATAAAAACTGTAATCTCAACATTGGTCAGGTCTTATCGTTTTTATCCGTCGGATAAGTGTCCTAAGCCAGAAAATCTTCGTTTAATGTTTGCGATAACACAAAAATTTGTCGACGGGTGTTACGTTAAAATAGAAGCGAGAACATAATCAATTATTGTAGCATGGTTTTGGACACGAATTATTTACATATTTGGATATGGTTATTTGATTAGATATGTAATCTTATGGGTTAAGGTTTCGTTCTTTTTATAGGTTTTAGATACATCGGAGCTAGTTATATGATTACTTATTATTCAAATAAGGGTTTCATCTGGATAATTGTGTTATCATATTTTTTGGATTTTAGATACATCGGTGTTGGTTAACAAAAATAATATCTATATTTAATAACTAATGACAAATTGTTGGTGTTACCAGAAAATCTTCGTTTAATGTTTGCGATAACACAAAAATTTGTCGACGGGTGTTACGTTAAAATAGAAGCGAGAACATAATCGATTACTGTAGCAGGGTTTTAAATCAATATGGTTACATAAATTTAGGGCAAACCCTTATTTGGTTATTTTTTGGATTTTAGGTTCATCGGTTTTGGTTAACAACAAATTATGCCAATTTGATTGTACTGTCTCATCTTTCAATATATTTTCTAAAAACTGTTTAAGCTGTCTATATACATTTTTTTTAGTTCACTAAATAACCGGGCTTTACTTGTTTGGAAAATGATATCAAGTGTTTTAAATAATTATTTAAAAAATTGTATTATTAATTATAAATGATAATTTATGTTTTTAAAAATACATTTTTCTTACTTATGTATAGAATTTTGCAAGGCATTTTTTATTAATTAACAAAGTATAGAATTGTTGTTCTTTGTACCACAAGTATTAACTGTGCTCATTGACTTTTTGTACGTCAATTTATAAAATAAAATAAAACGATTTGTTCACTATTACTAACAGATTTAACTTGCCATTACTATTACTGCACCATCATGACTATAGTCGTTAAATTCAAACATTTTTTAAAAACCAAAAAAAGTGAAATTTATCGGTCAAGAAATTGTATTGCTTGTTTTGTTGTGCAAATAACATTGTTGGATTACAATACTTAGTGGTTAGAGTAGCAGAAGTCAGCAATCGATATGGCTCGACTCTAAATACAATAATAGTTGGTAGTATCAAATAATCATAACTTAGAAGGGCATTTAATAATTAAAAATCAACGTATAGACAGGTGTAACAATTAAGTTACCTCGGAACAACAACAAATGAAGATTCACTACATTAATTAGATATAAAATGCAATTTGAAAAGGGCTTCGAAATAATGTTGAAAGACTTCAAGTGTGACGGTCTGTCTTTTAGTATAGAAATTATACTATTATGATGTTATTTGTTTTCTGTATTACTCTATGAAGTTGAATCCTGTACACTAACAGAGTTAACGTGTAAAAAAAAATTGAATTTCAATGAAAAGTCACACAACAATTCCTTAATAAATAAATATATGTATGTATATTTTTAAGTAAAGAAATTTAAAAAAATACATGAAAATATTGACTGTTTATTGGCAATGTATCCTTGGAGATACAGCAACTATAATATCAGTTCTTGTCAAACACAAAACAATTCATAACTTTGAACTTTAAAGTCCAGTATTTATTTTTTTTATCGCATTTTTTGGGTTCAGTGACCTCAAATTAGTCATTACATTTTGTACAGTTCTATTTAAGCTGATTAAGAATGATAAATTGGAATCACTCAACTTTTATTACCAATCGAAACAACAGGGATTAATATATACATTTTTTTTAGAGGTTTATACTTTATACCTTGATATAGGTATTTTGTTTTAATCTAATGGTTAGCTAAACAGTTTCTCAGTACACACATTTACGATATAAAGAACAAACAGAGGTAAGAAAAATGTGGTTAACAATAAAATATATAACAGTAAGATCATATTATGAGAACTTATCTTATATATGATGTTGGTTACTAATATTATCAATACTAGGTCTCAAGCGAAAAAAGTGTAAAAATAAAAACAAATACTGGACTGTCAGTATGCTGTTTAATAATAATAGGTACCTACAATGAAACAAACCTACTTGGCTGATAGCATTTCTTGTAGACAGTAGTCTGTCTACCTCTACAATTACATTTTCAGACGCTGTCGACATCACCAAACTTGACGTTTATCTAAATTTTGATTTGTAATGACCAATGTATAACATTTATTTTTTACTAAAATTAAATACATATACCACGCTCTCTAAACTCTAATCTCATGTCTCCAATATATTATCTCTTATTCATAATCTCTCATCTCGTGTCTCTAATGTCTTATGTCTTATCTCTAACAGAAAGTGAATGTGTAACGCAAAAATGGGGACAATATGAAATTTCTCGTTAAAATGTTTAGTATTAAGAATGATGGGGAAATAAAATAGTTGGGCTAAAGGGCTAGTCTTGTTTAAACGCCTATAAAAAGTTGAAAAAATTACAATTTGGACATATTTTATAGTAGTACATATTATATAATAGATAGACCCAAAAACATTTTTTTTTTATTTTCTTATTTGGATTTATTTAACCAGGCTTCAAAAACTAGGTCATTAGTCTATGTATAAGATACAATGTGCAATGTGATTGATTATTACTACGAATTCTATGTTATATTAATATTCAGTTTTATACATATCAAAAACTGTATAAATTTGTGTACATTATTTTCTTCGAGTGCATCTTTTAGTCAGTTTGGGATGTTATGTTGAATACTGGCAGACGTGTATTCTAGGCAGTCTCGTATGAGGGTATGATGATGCTTAGGGTGGCATTGCAAGTCTGGTAGAAAGGGTGGAGAAGGAGGATAGCTGAAGATTTTGATTTAGGAATGGGGCTAAGACCCCATAAGAAATTAAAAAATAATGAAACCTTTAACTAAAAAACAAATATGTTTTTGAGCTTCTATACTATACCTATGTAGTACATGCAATTTTAGAGAATAGTTTTAATTTTTTCCTAACATGTGTTTTTATGCGTTTAGCAGTTATTTATATCAAAAGATTTACTTGCCATGTTTTTGGCAAAAAAATAAAATCCGTTCAATTCACTTTTACACAATATCCCTATTTGGCTCTAAAAAACATTTTTAAACAATGCCATTGATATAAAGAACTTATATAAAACTAACAAATAAACAATGTTTTAAAAATGGTGGAATATATATTTAATTTGACAGCTTAAACATATTATGGAAAATATATTGAAAGACATGACAGCACCAACTAATTGGTATATGTTATTAGGTATAGTTATTATTTTGGTGAAACCTATACAACTAAAATCTAAAAAACAACGAAACCCTAACCAATGTGTGATTACACAGTTATCCATAAAACCCCTATCCAAATGTGTAAATAATTCTGGTTCAAAACCCTGTTTCAATAATTGATTACGTTCTCGCTTCTATTTTAACGTAACACCCATAAATTTTATTAGTAAATTTAAGCACCAAATGTGGCAATCTATCAAACGAATTTGTCTACGGCCGTACCTTCAGGGATTAAATAGCCTTCAATCATTGTTTCCTTTTCGACTTTTCTGGCAAACAAGGGAGTAACGGTATATAGTCTCAGAGTTTCTTTGATTACACGTTCCAAGTATTGCATCTTCTGTAAATCCTCATAGGTAGGTTGTCGATCTGGGTCGCCAGCAGAAAATATTGCCAATAATTCTTCCAACACCTATTTATAAGCAGAAATACAAAATATATCATTTTTTAGTTACCGAGAATATTTATAATATTTAATTTTGGAATTCATAAAACTGAATACGAATTAAAGTTTACTTTATTTTGTACATCCTGATGATGAGCCAACATAAATATTGCACATGCATTCGTAAAAGCTGTCGTGTCTTGACCCGCTAAAATCAAATTTTAAAAGACAGAATTTAAAAAATACAGCCCTTGTTTTTTTGGAATTATTTAATGATATTGGCGTTATAATGCTTTTATATGTCACAGGTACATATTGTTTAATTATTTTGTTGTCAATTTTGTTTTGAAACTTAATTTTGAATTGAATTTATGGCAATGGACCAAATTAACAATCGTGTTCTCTATTCTCGAACAACAACATAAAAGAATAATTGAGTTAACTACCGTTAATTAATGTTAAAATGCATATTTACATATAGTCATTCAACAAATTGTTTCGACCGATTATTATCAAATTTTATCTTGACCATTTAATCAATTTGACTAATCATAGAATTTATGTTAGTTAAAAAATATTTTTAAAAAAACACTTTAACCTTGTTATAAGTATATGAAAGTACAAACTGAGTCTTAACATTTTCAAAGACCAACTCTAATGCCACCAATTCTATCCCAAAAAAATTGTTTAAAACAAAAATGTGTACCAAATATAACAGTTATTATTTCATCCCGTAGTTGCTTAAATGTCATCTGATGTCCATTTTCGAGCAGTATCTCAATAAACGATTTAGATTTAAGGTCAATACACTCTTCGTCATGTTCTCCTTGGTTGTGTGTATTATTGTTTATCCATTCTGTATTTAATCTCTCGGCTAAATCTTCGATAAAATTGTAGATTTTACTTTGACTAATGTCATGTTTGCGTTTAAACGTCGACAACTGAAACAGACTGTTATTCAGAAACCACGGGTGTGTTACACGGTATTCACAAATCTAAAAAACACAATGTTTATTACAAAGAGCTGTCATGTCGGCTCAAAATATCGTCGGTAAAGTACTTTTAAGTTATTAAGTATACCTAGTAATATTGATAATTGCGGATACCTTTTGGATGACATGTAAATTCTCCGCAAATACGTGTTTGGCGTTTTTTTGTGCATTAAATTTTACACCCAAAGCGGTTCTTCCGATCATCTCCATAGTCGCCATATCTATTGCACAGCTTATTTCACAATCATTTGATTTGATTTCCCTTTTCTCGTACAATTCACCTGTTCTTTTTCCATTAATGAAACATCCTGTTTGAAAATATTCCATTGCCTATAATTGATTCGTTTAACACATTATATTCTTTAGATTTGTTAAACAGATTAGGGTTGGTAAGAACTGCTTCTACAACTTCAGGTTTTTTCGAAAATATGTACAAGCGATTAAAAACCCAAGCTTTGAATAAAGTGTTCTCGTAACTGTATTACAAAGACAACGAACAAATTACTGTTGCTCTTAAATGACTAGAAAATTAGAATTAAAAAATAATAATAATATGTAACAGATAGACGTGAATATATGTAATTACTCTCTGGAAATGTTTAGAATATTCATCAATAATTTTTCAGGTCCTTCAAGTAAAACGGGTAACATTCCCACTAAAAATAATCCATCTGGACCTGGTATTCGATTTGCCAATGCTATGTTTCTACGGTTTACTATTTTACAATACACAACTACTAAAAATAATATCACAGCTGTAAGTATAACAATAATGTTATTTAGACTTGTATCATTTATTGTGCCGAGCACCTGAAAATATTGAGTCCATAAATTATTATTTTTATTTATCATGGTGTTAGTTTTGTTTAATATAATTTAGTGCTATAACTAAAATCGATTTAGGAATAATAAGGTGAACATTTCGAGTGTTCGATTGGGCACATTCGTAATAATATGTAAAAATGATTTAATGATCATAAAAAACGATTTTTTTTTTTAGTGATATAATACATAGGCATAATCTGGAGGGGCGAGGGGAATAAGTTTAGGTTAGGTTAAGTTGTAGAAGATAGTATAATTGTAGTGCAATCGTTTAACCAATACAAACTATTTTAAAAATATAAGTTGATTTTTTTTTTACTTAAATCCCTAGTCATAATAATTGAAATGTTGAGTTATTAATTTTTTACCTGCTGAGACGAAACCATTTCAATTAATTGAATTAAAAACTTGAAATTCTCTTTGCAGTTATACACAAGGACTAAATCGGTTTTTTGATCATTCTTTACATTTATACTCTTATGCCATACACACTCCTACAAGTATTCAGCACAAACATAATAATAATAATAATACATTTCGAATAGGTGTTATTTATACTTACGTCCACATACATTAACTCATATTTGAATTAAAATATGCATAATATTAACGTGTTAATGTAATTAGGTGCTATTTGTTACTATTGAATATTCAACAATGTCAACAAAAAAGCCAGCATAATTGGGTCGAGGTCTATTTAGGGATACAAATAATTGTACCTAAAGACAATGCCGTAGTTAAAATTGTATTATTCGACTAAGTGTGCCCGATAATCTTCATTTATTATTTATTGTGTTAGTCCAGATAAACTTTATTTAAATGTCGATTAGTAATGATTCATTTTTAGTTTATATTAATTAGCGAATTAAAATTAATATTTGCTACTATCTTCTTCTTCTTCTATCGAAGGTTGGAAATTATCATGGCTATATGGTATTTGTCCTTGGCTGCACTGAACAGTGCCTTAGTGTTGTATTGTAACCACTCTCTTAGATTTTGCAGCCAGCTCGTTCTAGGTCTTCTCCTGCTCCTCTTCCTGCAAATTTTTCCTTGTATTATGAAATACAAGAGCTGATATTTTTAATCCCTCTGGTTCTGTGCCTATAATTCTTAAAACATAAAATGGATTGGTCGAGCAAGTGAATAACGACAAGAACTGTGACAAGGTCAGGACCACAACAGCTGTGTAGCTAAAGTTCTTCAATGAATTCTTAGAGCGAACAAGAAACTGCAGAAAACGAGTTAGTAGAGAATGCCGGGAAAAGATTGATAACAGAGACGAGTTGAGTGAAATATAAGTTTGTATAAAATTGTAAAAATGGACATAAACATTAAGTGTAGACTTTAATTGTCGTTTGTTTTCAGGTAAGAGTTTTTACATAGTAAAAAATAATAAAATAAATAATTTGTTTTCAGAGCAACACAGTTTGTTTATCTTTTTGACAATTTTCCTTTATAAAATTGAATATAGTATAACGACCCATTATAAATATAATTATAAACAAATAAGGAATATATATTTTTTATCTGTTAATTTCTTTGAACAATATATCTTGTAAAAAAAAATAATATACAACATTACATTGGGACTACTGTGCTACGTTATTTTTTTGCCAGCAGCTGTGATTCTTTGCAGTATTTGGCGACACAATTGCAACTATTTGAAAACATCGCCGTTGTGTGTTCACAATCGTCGTTCTTGCACATTGATCGGCCACGACAACAGTAAGGATAAATAATCAAGATCGTCGCCACCAGAAGTAGAGGAAGGTAGCTTATCCACGTGCTTGTTCGGCTGGTGTCACATTCGTCGGGCTTTCCATCGCAACTGTAACACATGGACATGAAGAAGTACTTAAAAACAAAAAAATACAAAAGAAACTTTTCGAAAAACGTCTAAGCACGTGACAATGGTTTTTTTTTAAATTTAAATGAGTGCAAACCCACGTCATGACCAAGAAACGAGATGGTCTCAAAATGATCAATCCAGTGTTATCCATACATCTAACTTAGTTAGAATAAAATATACTGATCGCCGGTCCCTTATAACCTCGCTTATCACTAATCCTTTATCAGCAGCCCCTTATCAGTGATAACAGACATGAGCGTTACCAGCCAAGGTGGATTAATCCATCTTAAAATCACACACCACCACCACCTAACCTAAACACGTCAGGCAATGTCGATTGTTGGAACCACTGGCTGGTTTTATTTTAGTGAAACGATATCTGATTCTGATATATATTACACATGACATATTATAAATTTAACGATATGATTTCATCGTTAAATAGTCAAAAAAGAGATGCAATTTTTTCCTGACCATTGTGAGGACTGTCAACTTCACCTAAGACATTGACGACGACATTGCCTATTTGTCAACATTGTCGGTAATATATATATATATATATAAATCAAGAACTCGTGTTTCATACTTGTCTTGGTTTCGGCAACTATCATAATAGTCCAATGCCTCTGTGGAGACTTGTGAGCAGCTGATCTTGCAGTGATCGTCACAGCGATGAGGTTTTCTGGTGGTGGCACGACCGGTTGACAGTATTTTGTTCATGAGTTTTTTGGACAACGAATTATCAGTTGTCGCTGGTGGAGAAGAATGTTCTTTTTGCAGAGGTAAAGCGGTGCTCTGTACAGGTACTTCTGGCATGAGAGTTGTAATTACTTCTGGTAACAGACTGCTTGTGGTATCCGATTCGTCGTGGGATTGTTCAGCAGCACTAAGGTGGTAACCCACAGGCCGCGCTGATATGAAACAAATCATCAATTGCAGCTGTACTAGAAAGGCACACAGAAATCGCCAAGGCGGCATTTTGTATAGTTTGCCAGTACAATGGCATGTACACTTGGATGCAAATGTTTCGAAAATGATAATAACAATCATTTCCCGCGACAAGTTTGATTGCAAAACCGTTACTATAGCGCAGCACAGTTATTCTTCGACCAGCGACAAAAAAAATATAAATTGAAAATGGATAACTATTGACTATGTCAATACGTTTTTATAGACAGACGATCAACCCTAGTCGTATCCATCCTAATATTAAAAATACGATTTTAATCACATGTCACTGTACTCGTTCGGTAAATACCTAACCTAACCTAACCTAACCTAACAAAAACTTGGTATAACCAAGATAACCATAAATTTAGTCTATTCTGTGGTATCGCAAAGCTAAACCTAACCTAACCTAACCTATTCAACAGTTGTTCATTTTATGTTTCAATAACCATAACAAGTAATTCTACAAATTGAATGTATATGGTACATAGAGGTTAGGTTAATGGTGACTGTTTCAACAATTTTCAACATTAAAGTCTAAGAAGAATACCTAGGCTTTTTTTTAGGAATTAAAAAATTTGTTTATAATTATAGTAATTTCCTCAGAGAGAACAATATTCGCATGTCTAATTATTGGGTTTTGCCTCTTGGATTAACCATTCGTATGAATGTGTAGGTTAGATGTTAATGATTAACTTATCCATGGACTAAAAGACCAAAGTAGATAGATAGATAATTAACTTTTAGGTTCCTTGAACGCTTTAGCATTAATGACCATAGAGAGATCTCTACTAAACGAAATAAATACAGATGATATTATTGTAGAGTTCCAAAAAGAGAAGAGAAAATAATATAATTAGGTTAGTTTTAAAATATTATATTTTTATTTTGTCATTTAAATAACAATATTGTATATTTGTATGTAACGAAAATTGACTAATTTTTAAGATTTGATCATACGAAAGCGATATGACTTCTTCGTTGATGTCAAACGTCTAAAAATTGAGTAAAAATTACAGCTGGGTTTGAACAAGCAAGAATTAATTAGTAAAAAATCGTATTGCCTTCTTGATTTTTAAAAAATCAAGTAAGTATGGTAATTAAATTGAAAAAAATGGAGACTGTAACATTAAGAGCTTGCTGTGAATAGGAATAAAAAAACAAAATGCTACACACAAAAAATGAGATGATTTATATTTAAATTACCCAAAACGACCAATTAATAATGCTGGCCAATAATAATACAAGCTTACTTAGCAAAGATTCTCGTTTCACAGGTAACAACATAACAACAACTGTTTTTTGTGCATTTACTCTTGTTTAATATTTTAAAAGTCATAAATCATAAATCGATGCGATAAGTTTTGACCGACAAGTTCAGGGTTAATGACAGGTCAATGGAAGACGAGCAATGGACATATCAGTTCTCTCTCCAACCAACCAATGGAAGTCGAGGAATACACGATTTGACGTTAATATAAATTTCGCTTCATTGTCTATTTTAATGATCAATGTGTAACATGTATATGCTTTATTTTATTAAAATTATGTACAGATGTATAATTTAAATATAATATATGACATCTAAAACTTGCCTAGCTGTAATGAGTTGTCTTTATGGATCGGATCAATGTAATTTTTATTAATAAATATTCAAACGAATAAAATCACTTTCAAGTAAACGCTTTGATTCAATGCTTATTTGTATATTTATATTTATACAGATACAGTAAGGTGCAAAAGTGAGTTAACAGTATGGGTTCTTTTTATTTTTATGCCCGTCAAACAAAAAATGTGTATTTAATAAAAAAATGTAAATTTAGAAATTAAATTAATTAACAATTAAATGAATATAAATAAAACATATATTTTTGCAGGAGATATCATTCATATTATAATAATTTGTTCAGTTTTGCTCCATATTTTTGAAAAATGTTTACCTTTTTCACCGCCCAGATAAACGTGAATAATATACTTAATTTTTTTATTATTGCTATTTAAACATAATAACTGGGCTAAATTCCAGAATGTGGTGTCTGAGGCGTAGCTGCTGCAGTTATTTTGGTACCTCAATATATAGGCCACCAGTATAATGTTCAAAAGCGATGCATTACCTACCGTACTTTTAAATGGAATGTTTATATTAAATCTAGTATATATAGAAGGGGAGTCGATATTTGAGAACTTACATCTGCAATTCTTCACCAAAAATTGGATTTTAATTTTCACCAACATATTTGTTTGTACACGGAGAAGACTTACACACATTTAAGATTTATACAGCAATAAAATATCTTCTAGGTATTACGCATCGAAGCTAAAATTAGTACAGAGCATTAGGCTTGTTGATTACTA
Organism: Adelges cooleyi; assembly: GCF_023614345.1. Taxonomy (NCBI): domain Eukaryota; kingdom Metazoa; phylum Arthropoda; class Insecta; order Hemiptera; family Adelgidae; genus Adelges; species Adelges cooleyi. The sequence continues at coordinate 921,535 of NW_026095795.1, forward strand.
AACTGCAACTATAAAAATTAAAATACAAGTAGAACACTTGAGACTATTTAAAGCCCTTATCGAGAAGTATGCCAATTTTTTTAAACTAAATTTTACTGCGTTTAACGATACAGTTTACTTAAAGTGAATTCCATGCATTACACATCTTCGGTTTAAATAATTAACAAAATTGTATTATGTTTTTATTTTGTACCGTGTATTATTTATTACAAGTAAAATATGATAATATGATATAGCTGCGTGAATAAATAAACAATAATTAAACAATAATAATATTATAACATTACTTTTTCAAATTTAAATTGACACATCGTAATCGGATACATAACACAAATTGTTAAAAATTATATAATAAATAATAATATATACTTTTGATTATCATTCATATATTATATATGTAATAATTATTAACCAACAATAAAATATATAGGAGTTTAAAAAAATTAAATAATTTAATCAGAGTTAAAAACGCGTGCACCGTGTTACCATTAGAATATAATATTATCGTTATATTGATTTGTTATAAAAAAAATAGTATATTAAATTATAAAAACACAAAGTTATTACTATTAAATATATATTAAGTAGGTTCATGCTTAAAATTTAACGTTAAAATGATGATCAAATCAACAAATTGTACAAATCCAATAATAAACCGTGACAACAATCGGCGATAAACTTAATTGCATGAAATAACCTTTCGGTTTCTAAAATATATGAATTTCTTTAATTCCATAGATATAATTATACTATAATTTCATGAAACAACTTTTTATTTGTGTGAATAAAAATGAATATTAAATAATACTCAATTTCTTTGGTTTGAATAAAATCGGTGGAAAAACTGGTCGAAAACAAAATTACATTTCAGCGATCTTTTAAAATGACTAGTAAAGAGTAATAACATAATATACCTTAAAAAATTAAAATATTTATAACCATAATCAATTGTATGAAACGTTAAGTAACAGCGAACATTTGCACTAAAAGTATTGAATTTTAAGTACTTATTTCATGACATTTGCAAGTTCACATTGTGTGATTAGTATTTATCGAATTGAAATAATATAGTCCGGTAAATACTAGACACATAAATACTAAGCAAATTGAAGTAAGTAATATTTAAGTCCGTCAACGTTTAAATCTTAAGCAGTAATTTGTGGTTCGATATACAACGATCGTTATCATAAATATTAAATAATTCTATTACAATATAATAACAAGTTATAAAATATTTAAAAAAAAAAAAACATAATTCGATTCAATGTGTAAAAATATGGTGTTAGCTTGTTAAATAGGTAACTATTACTCTTAATGATTGTGTACATAATTGTTTTGACAATTAAGTGCGAATGATCGAAACAGAGCAAGTATTTTTATTTATTTAGAAACCTATTCACCTCATGGTGGCAGCGTTGGATCTTCAAGACCCGTTAAGCTCACACGATGACGATGAAGATTTCTACTTATTTTCATATTAAATTTATACCATAATTAGTACTAAAATTTACGTGATCAAAACATTGAAAAATATTAATTATTGTGATGCTTCAACAATAATGAATTAAATATAAATAATTATTAATATAAAAATTCAGTGTTGTTAGTGATGCGTTAAAAAAACTTTGGTGCATTATTTACGTAGAAGTACGTCAATTATTATTGACGACTACGTTTTGGTTTAGTACGTGGCTGTTGTCGATGTTTGTTTGTGCACAACGTTATTGCCCTGCGCTAATTCTCCGCGTTGTAAAGCCTGATACTTCAAAAGTGCGTCATATCCGTAAGCAAACATAGCGGCAAATCCAAAGAACTAAACAGATAATAATACAACAATTGTATCATTTAACATTAAATAGTCTATTCGATTTTGTATTAATAAAATACCGTTTTTACTTACCAAACTCAAGGTATAGCTAAAATTTAAACCCGTTTGTCCAGCAGCTACTGCAGCAGATATTATATACAATATTGGCCAACAGGCGTTAAAGATCATTTCCTAAAATTTCAAAATAAATGTAACGTAACGTTTCTTTTGAATCGACAACACAACAAGATTGCGACTTACGATTTTCAGCCATGGTATTTTATAGAAGCTTTCGACCACATGGAACAAGTAGAATACCAACATGAACAACGAAAACCAGAAACCAAACATGGATATTGACGTCACAGCACTATTTTGGTACCACATGTTGTAAGTGGAAAATGAAATGGCTATAAGACTGAGAATTACACAAGCCTAAAAAAAAAAAACATTAAGTAATAAATACTTTAATTGTAAATAAAAATGTTCATCATCAAGCCAAATTACATCAATGTTACACTTACGATTTGGGCAATTTTCAATTTTCCCTCAAGCGTGTATAAGTACGTATTATCATATCTAAGATTTGTAATAACTTCCGTATTTGTAACCGTTGTAGTGGTTGTGTGTTGATTTGGAAAACCTGGATCGGCCATTCTGTCGATTCGTACTAAACATAAATGTTAAAATTAAGAAATACACAAGAAGAATCATAAACAATTAAAATAGTATAAATATTATTTTTCAAAATCAATCAAAAATGTGTTGTACATTTTTTGGTTTTTTGATAAAAGAATAAAGTACAAAATTTGACTTAGTTTTTTTTAAATATACAATACTATTTCCAGATCATAAATATAAAAATTAAGTCTTAAAGAAAATCAAAGGAAAGCTCATTATAAAGTAAAGAATTATTATTTCCACATTGTCCAACTAAAGTTTAATACATTTATATTCAAAGAATACCTCAAAACAAATAATTGACTTATTTAAATATATATCTGAAAGTTAGTATGCTTTTTTTTTTAATTGAAAATAATATACATTTAAAGTGTGTTTTTTTTTGTTTTTAATTTTGAATTGGAAGGTGTGTACTTATTTAACTTATAGTCGTCAGTATTTTTTACCTAAGGTATTCGATGGCAAGTATATATTTGTAGAAACAAGAATTTGTTTGTTCTACATGAAATATTCATCAAACAATACTGTTTAATGTTGTTAGCATACAAATTGTATAAAATAATTTAAAAAATAATATTTTATTATTTTAAACGAATGTAAAACAATATTTTTATTTAAAGGAAATGTTGATTAAATCTTTAAAAGAGCATAATAAAAATAAATATAAATTGAAAACACCTGTACGTTATAATAAAATATAATATTCTGTTATTTAATAAATACATAAAGTGTATGGCTCATTCATAAAAATCTGCTTTAGAGTTTAAGTACGATTCAATAAGTACTAATTAGTGAAATCTTGTAACAAATTTGGTGTATTTAAAATAACAAATAGAAAATACATCTCCGATGACTATTAAAAATGTATTATGTAAAATAGTTAGGTTACACTATTTAAACATGAAATAGAAAATAATTGTTGAAATAGTTGTACCACCTTATCAATGGATATAAATTACAATTATTGGTAAAATAAAATTATAAGTAAAAAAAACTAAATAATTAACGTTACTTTTATTAAAAAATTGTTTAGTTAGTTTTAAAAGGTCGTATGCACCCGAATTTCTGACGTACAAAACTGACTACGCAGAATGTTTAATAATTGCTCCACGGTGGATTTAAAGCAAAAACGCCTACCAATAAATCAAAATTTCTAGTATACATAAGTATTAAAAATATCAAAAACTAGCTTTGATTTGTGTGTATAAGATACAAAATAGATATAAAAAAAAAACATTTTATACCTTATTAAATACTTAATTAAAATTTGTCCATTACTGGTCATTAGGTACCATCAATTACTCATCTGCGCTCCCAACATATTTTGTTACCAAATATGGCAAAACGCGATAACGTAATAATTTGCTACTTACTTATACTTGCTTAGATTTTTGTTATAATTCCGAAAACAACAATACGACGTTGAACGTAAAAAGAGGCAACAAGTGAACTTTTAAACACTACAAAAAAAACACTTTTATCACTGGATTGCAGTTAAGACCCTATGTATTATAATATTATTACACGAACACGTCTGGACGGTGTACACAGCTATAATATTAATATAATATACTGTTGGTTTTTTTTTTTTCTATACGTTTGTTGTTGCCACTATCAATATTATTTCGATTTTCCACCGACGAGCTGGATCACTATCAAAACAGTATGATAGCTTGGTTTTTTTTTTTTGCTTAAGTACATACTGGGCAATGGCCTTTGTCGCCTGGTTATTGGTCAGTCGACACAGTAGCAACTATAGCAACAGTATAATATTATTATTGTGTAATCTCAAGAGTGGGTGTACAACAAAACAGCTCCCTTCCACCACAACAAGGCAATACAGTTTTACATAGTAACTAAAATACAAAACAGCAACAGCTGCCTGCTGCACTATCTAGTGTCTACAATCTATACAGTACACATCTTGGCGGCGTATACACTGTAATAACAGCTAATACACTACTCAAAATTCAAAACATACAGTACACCTATTTAATTAACGCATAACTAAACCACGACAGTACCAGCACAATCACTGTGTAATATAATAATTAGCAGCTGTGCCTGAGACTTCCAAATTAAAGGGGCCTCAGTTCGATTACACACACTCTTTTATACGAATATAATCTATATATTTTACTTATCTCTGAAAACTGTGGCGCTTCATTTGTAGGTGTACACAATTTTCAATGAAAATTACACATTGGTTTTTGTATTAGTAAGAGCAAACACAAATGAGTGAGCAATGTTGCTCATCGGTTATTGTTTTTAATGACTAACAAAAAGTATAGTATTTATTCTTTATCTGAAAAAAATATTTTATTTTAATGTAGGTAGGCATTAGGTTCTAGCTTTCCTACCGAATGTCTATACACATATTATGTTGTATTTAATTTTAGTATAAAAATGAATGTGTTTACCACGAGTTTAGAATAATTGTAATTTTTGTATACGTACTAGTACAGTTTTGTGGTAGAATTGCAAAAGTTGATATTATATCACTTTGCCTAACTTTTGAGAAAATACAAGTTACTTCACACTTAAGTTCTAAAATGATTTAGTTAATTCTATAAATATTAAAATATATTTCATTACGATACCAGCAATTATATTTTGTAGTATGCTTAAAGTGTCGCATGTGCCGCGTGAAAGCCTGACAAATTTTTATAATAGTAGTTCCGTTGTACCGACACAAAACATAACAACCACTGGACTGTAATTGTTTCTAAGGAATAACAAATTTAACAAATTTCTTCATTTGGTCGTATTTGGTCACACTTTACTGTCCTCTCGTTTATTTAAGCTGTCTTTAACGATTCTTCGCTTTGCACACAACACATCGGTCCAACCATTTGTGACTTTAACCATAAATTCTATAACTGATCTATTTCATAAAATTCTATTTCCATGTCTTTAAACATCCCCTTGAACATTCAATCAATACTCTTTTTCAAAATTGTCCTGATAATATTACATTAACGTTGAGACTAATTGTATCGACAAAAACAAAAAATGAACTAAAGTTAATCGAAAAAGAAAACAAATCAAGTTAAATATTATTAAATAAGGGTCATTTGCTAAAACTGAAATTATTATTTAGCACAATAAACATTCTATTAAAAAACAAGAAGAGCAAATCAGTTAGATATCTGAAATTTATATTACATAAATATTTGGAATGTGTTCAAATTGCAATATTTAAAAAACCGTATATTACATTGACTTACATTAGTTTTATATTAAATACATAATATTTAACATGATCAAAAATAAACATACATCATATTGCTTAGATACTGTCGGTTGTATTTTCATAGCTCAGATGATGTTATTTGTCGCATAATAGTCGAATAGAACACTTCAATTTTTTTAACGTATTGAATGTCCGATGTTTTAAACTGCAAACACTGGAAAAAAATTGAGAAAAAAATGTAGTAAATAAACAAAAATAAATATTGAGCTTTTATTATTTTGAATCTAAATTTTTTATGTGTAAAAAAAATCTAAACACAAGCAGTCTAAATAAACACAGCCTCAACTCTGTTAAGTTAGAGAGCAAGCACAGTTTAAGACACAAATCATTTTGTGATTTAGTTATTAGTTAAAATTTATTAGAAAACTTATAATCAAGTAAAAATACAAATGCGCATATGCACACAAATTAAAATAATAATAAATAAAAATCAGCCTTTTAATATTCAACACTTAACAGGAGATGTTAAGACATCAATTAAAACATATTTTGTTTTTTTAAATGTGTTTAGTACGCATATTGGGAAGTGACTTTGCATTTTAACCTCAATTTTTATGAAATTTGACTCTTTGTATATTTCTTATGATGTTAAACGAGTTTAATTAATACATACTATAATGTTAGGGCAATGTTACATAATTGAGGCAAAATAAGACCCTCGTTTTTTTAGTAACAATTACTTTATTATCCATTTAAAATAAGTAGTTTTCATATGACAAAGTTGTATATTACCGTAATATCGTCTGTTACTTTAAGCGATACAGTCGATTCTTTGTGACCATACTTCATAGTGCATCTAACCTAAAATATTAAAATGTATCGATTAACTTCCTTAATATACTAATGTAAAAGTAAATTGTACACAGTTGTAAGCTTAAATAAATTAAACGATATGTGATAACAAAACAATTAATAATAATGTGTGTGAAAAAGTAAACGTATTTACAGTAATACATTCTCTACTGAGTGATCAAATTAAACATAAGACATTAATTTTCTTTGAAATCACTGGCAATTTCGTAGTATATATTTTCAAATAAATGTTAGTATTTAAATGTTAGATTTGACTACCTTGTATATATAAATAGATTTATTTAAGCAATTTCAGGTCTAATATATTAAACTTGAATTATTTAAAATTACCCTTGTCGGATCTCTGAGAATTAAGTTGTACGATGCACTCTCAAATTCCTTCCACGTCTTAAGATACATCTTTTAACAGATGAATTCTACTTTAAACTTTAACTATCACTGGGGATTAATCAAAAATAATAATATGCCTATAAAACTTGGGTTTTATGACGATTTAATAAATAAATAGAAAAAGTCAGTTTAAACACAATAATAAATAACAACTATAGTTTGTTATTGTTAATCCCGAATCCGTTAATTTATATGTAAAAATGTAAGTCACGTCACTCCACACAACAATTATTTAGAAGACATGTCGGCTATCACCTTTTAGGCTGATGATTGATAACAGAACCGACAACCAGATAACTGATAACAGCACTTATCACAACCTCCAAATAAACATACAATAATATTGTCACTATAGTCATGACCTAACTGACTGTAAAAATTGTTTTTCAAAATATTTTAACAATAAATTATAATAAATGTGAATTTATTAACAAAGTACTAAGAATTAATATTAATGAATAAAACAATTTAAATACAATAATTCTGTTGTTAAATTTTATTATTACGTAGGTTTTATATTAAAAAAAATTATAATATTACTCTATAAAGTAATAATAATTATTAACATTATAGTACATGCTAACTATTTTGCATACATTTCTTGATCTCTTTATCGTAATAAATAAGCCCTTTTTTCATTGATTAATAAACATTACAATCTCGATTTTATTCAGCGATCAAAAAATGGTTACCAAGCTAAAATTTATATTGTTATAACTACAACAAATGCTGTTATAGACTATTATTATTATTATGATATTCTGAGAGCTTAACTCAGTTTGAACTTGTAGAAAAAAGAAAACACAACTAACGTTTTAATGTTATACCTTTTAAAACAATGTTTTAAAGAAGAAGAAGAATGGAAGTAATAGTAAATTTGTATTAATCATTCAGGCCAGCTTTTTTTCACAGTGTTAGTGTCAAATGTTTTTAGACAAATGCAACTGTTATTGCTTAGTGCTTAAGTATTGATGATGATTCTAAAAACAAACAACAAGAAAAAATATTACTAATAATTCTCAATTATATTATTACTACTAATAATCATACATTTGAAGGTGTGCAAATAATTATGGTTAACCCTTCTGCTGTGCTAAATACGTTGCTGACCAGGTGTTCCATATCTGGTCAATGCAGCCGATTCTCGGCAAGGCCAAATACTATATGCCCAGGTCAACAACTAAATATTTCTAAAAGCTCCTTCCATTGCCTCTAGTGTTGGCTTTTGGAAGCTTCTGGCTTTAGTTACTAGGTAGAAGATGTGTTGGCCAGTAACTAAACGTTGGTCCAACAAAGAACGACACACCCATATCTTCTTCTGTAAAATATTTAAAATAAACAAACCAATTTAATTTTAATAGGATTTAAAATCGTATACACATAATTTTAATAAATTAGACATAATTTGTAAGGCCTATCTGTAAGGTCTACCTGTTATCATCCTATGACAGAATCAATTTAACTTACGACACACATTTAATATGTTTTAGGATATAATATGTTTAATATGGTAGTTTACAAAAATATTAAATAATAGTTTTTCCCAGAGCTTTAAAGTTTTATTTATTTACGTTTTAAAAGCCGATAAAAGCTCTAGAGAATATTAAAAAGACTTAAATATTTAGTAGCTTAATGTTATTGTAGAAAAACATATACAATTTTTCAAAAGAAAATCAACAATATTACAAAAAAAAGGTACAAAAAATGATCTAATTAAATAAAAACTAAATGCCACAGCCACTGCCAAAAGAAAATCCATTGTCTCATTTACCACTATTGTCGGGACAAAATGCGTTTTGTATTATCTTTGTAGGTAATTGTGCGATTTTATTGTTTGATGCACGAAAAGGTAAATCATTTTTCCATGAACATTATACCATAAAAAAACAATTTTTTTATAAAAAGTGGAGATACCTGGTTCTTGCTCTGGACCCATAAATTTTTCGGGATGGCCAAATGTCGAAAATTAGTCAACTTCAAAAAGATTTAATTATCCATCGCATTGTAATATGATCTCTTCAGCCCGGAAAAGTCCCCCAAAAAAAGCTGCCGGTAAAAGACACGGGTGAGAAAAATGTTCAATAATTACACATTTTTTAGGACAATTTTTATTAATTTAAATTGTCATAATTTCCCATCACTACATTCCAAACAGAAAATACCATTACTAATTTATAAAAAAAAAATTTGCTGTTGTTTACTCATAGAGATGATGAGATGATCAACGGGATTAACGTTAAACATGAATTTGATGAAATGAAAGATTATTGCTTTGAATCGTTGATACAAGTTGATAAAACGACGCCTATCAACATGCAAGTAACAAACAACTTGGTAGTCAAAAAATGTGAATTGTGTTTAGAATCGTTTACATCAGAAAAGCAATTGAAACATCACATCACTTCATCGCACAATGGTGTTTCTAAGATCGATGAAATTCCAATTAAAAAAAAGTCGATAATGGTTTCGAGTAAGTCAATTTTAAATCTCAAAATACCAAAATAGTCTTTTTCTAACAAATCAAACAAATAGCAACTTACACGTATAATTCTGTTCCTTAGAGGTCAGATAATAAACTCATTGATTTTACTACTACAAAATAAATCTTTATTAATACTTACATAACACAAAATGTATAACTAATGACAAATAGACTAACACATACCTACAAAATAAAATCAATTTCTTATAGCGTATTATCTAATATTGAAGGTATAAAAATTACACAAAAGTCTACAAATAATAACATAGTTTTCATAAATTGTAATGCATAATATATATATATATATATACAGGGTGTTCCAGCATGAAAGGTAAGTAATAGGTGATTGAACATCTGGGGGACCCTTAAATAAGCCCTCCAATTTTATTTTTTCGATAAGTAAAAAATTGAAGATTTCGAAAGATAAGTAAAAAAATAATGACTTAAAAATAAAAAAAATTATTCTCTGTTATTCAGTGCAAAAAGCTCACCTTAAAAGAGGGGTCACATCATTTTTAGTCTTTTTCAGCCCCTAACTCTTTTCTTATCACGCATCTTATCATTTTTTTCTTACCTCTAGTCTCTAATCATTTATCTCTTATCACTAATATCTTATTATTTATTTCTTATCTCTTGTTTCTTATTATTTATCTCTAATCTCTTATCATTTAGCACGTACCTCTTACCATTTATCTCTAATCTCTCATAATTTATCTCTTACCAATTATCTCTTTTCTTTTATCTCATATCAATTATGTCTTAGCATTTATCTTTTATCACTTATTATTTATTTTTGGTCTCTAATCATTTTTCTCTTATCATTTTTTGAGTTAGGGGCCGAAAGGGACTGAAAATGATGTGACCCCTCTTTTAAGGTGAGCTTTTTGCACTGAATAACAGGGAATAATTTTTTTTATTTTTAAGTCATTATTTTTTTTAAATAAAATAAAAACGGAGGGCTTATTTGGGGGTCCCCCAGATGTTCAATCACCTATTACTTACCTTTCATGCTGGAACACCCTGTATAACTATATGCATTAAGAATTTAAAAAAAAGAAAACTTAAATTAATTCTAGGCAATAATAAAGTGTTGACTGTTGAATGTAATTATAAGTGTAAATTCACGAGGTAGTGCAAGAAATACCTGAAAAGGAGGACATTGTGACCGGTGGTGATATGAATGAACATTTAAGGAGTGATTGGACTGGCTATGAAAGAGTACACGGAGGTTATGATTTTGGAGAGAGACACATTATATGGGAGAGAGTGTACTTGATTCTGCGCAGGCGTGTAAGTTGGAAGTTGTAAATACATTTTATAGGAACAGGGAAGAGCATTATATGACTTTCAAGAGTGGAGGAAATAGATCATGAAATTATTGTTTAAGGCGGAGAAGAGAGAGTGTAATGATTGTACAGTGTACATTCCAGGTCAGTCTCAGATTTCTGGTATGAAGGAAAGAGCTTATCAATAAAGTGCTAAAAATTAAGTGGTGGAAGTTAACGAGTATACTCACGGGTATCTTCTAAAATTATTCAGTTTTTGTTATTGTGTCCATTTAAAATATGAACGTTATATCTCTTTGTTTGTTTATTCATTTGAGTTAATTTTCTTTTACTTAATTTAAAAGTGTTACCTTTTCTCACGTCTCCTTTAAGATAATAACAACTAAGTGTCTTTAAACCGGATTAATAAATTAACAATAATGTTGGCCAACACAATTATTTATTGATTAAAGCTTAAAACCCGTTTAAGGGCAAAAAAGAACATTTCAAAGCTTTAATTAAAATACTTAAAAATAAAGTATTAAAAATGCCCATAAAAAATATATACCTACTTAATTTTGTTCGCTTTTATCTGGAAAGGACAATGTGAAGTTTTAGTTTGATAAATTATGGTGACACTTACTATTCAAACAATACCTAGTATTTAAACAATTTCAAGTGTTTTCTAATTTTTTTGACACAAATATTAAATATATTAAGATAAGATAAGGTTCAGCACTTAAATTGTATTGTAATCGTACGAGACGCACAATATTTTTTCCACTATTGAAACACTTTTCTTTTTGTATTAATTATTATGAAGCTAACATAAGTATTTATTTATTTTTGTCACTTAAATAAATGAAATTAGTGTTTAATATTTAATGTGAATAATATCTAGTCGATAATGTTTTTCAGAAAAAAGAAAATATCATCAAACTTGCAACAAAAATATAACGGTAAAAATATTTTATCTGCCCTAGATTATTAAAATGTCACTTTTAAAACAATTTCTGTGATTTACATTTAATAACAGTGATTAAGTAGATTTTTTGGTGTCATATACCTTTAATACAATAATATTTTCTTTTCCTATGTATTGTATTGTATTTTTTGTTTTTGTGTATAATAATTAAAAGAATGACTGAGCCAACCGAATTAACATAATATATATATATATGATTTAAAAATTATAATTACAAGTTCACTGTTGAGATATCAATAAATTAAATAATATGACATAAAATATAAGAGTAATGCATTTTGTATAAGATAATTAAGTTGTTTAAAAGAAAATTTAAGATCCTAACGTCCTAACCTAAGTAAAATACCTGTTGTATATAAATAATTTCAGATTATTACACAACAGATATCAACGGAGTAAAAAACTGCAGAGTTATTCGTTTTAACGATAAAGAACAACCCAAAGATAATAATTCAAACCGTATTATTACTGCCAAGTATGGAATATTAACGTTTGTTCCTTTAATATTTATGGAACAAATGCAGCAATTTTCTAATCGATTTTTTTTATTCATGTCTTTACTGCAGGTTAGTAATTTATAAATTATATATTATTTATTTAATAAGAGTACCTACGTTACTGTATGTGCATCTAAAGGGTTGTAGGTTAGTGCTCTGTCCAGTGACTAATCAATCTACCTATATGCAAACTCTAACCAAAGTTTTTTTTTACACATATAAATTACTCATCGTTTAATGTATAATGTACCTAATTGTTTGTGTATATTAGGAAACGAGATAATCTTTAGGCACAACCTATACAAGTAATTTAGTCGTTTAATTAAGGTGCTACCAAAAATTCGGTGACCACAGCAATGTAATATTTACAAAATATATGATTTCATATAGGAACAAATATTGGATAAACATACACACTATGATACAAATTAATTACACGCCAATAAAGGCTTTTTATTGATATAATAAATATTAAATGTGTTACTAATTTTAAGATTGGTTGAAAAGTTTTCACCATCTACCTATTCCCTTAGATTGATTTGTGCAGGTTGTACCTAAAGATTTTTATTTAAAAAAACATTACCAAATAACCCTAACGTATATAGGTTCTAAAAATTAGTATGTATTCATTGTAATTACTATTTCTTCGGTGCTTATTCAAAAAAAGGTTTAAGTCAATGCAAATTAATTTTTTTTTCAAGTTCAACGAGTTTGAAATTCCAATATTTGAAGTACTTTTATGATTTTAGTGTATTTGACTCATTCCGATTTGCTAAACAGTGACTTAAACTTTTTTTGTATTGACTTAAGTCCTTATTATTTTAAAATCAATCTGTCCGGATCAAAGTGAGTTGAAATTTCATTTTTGGAAAAAGCCTGACAACTGATCATTCAGACCAAGAGCCGAAGATTTGTTTTTAAAAAATACTCCATTTAATTTAATTAGTTAAACATATATATATATATATAAATATGTATAGAAATTATAATAAATACATGTCAAAAATATGTTTTAGCAATTTCCTGGCGTTTCTCCGTTGGGCCGTTATACAACAATAATACCCTTAAGCTTTATCATGACTTTGTCTGGAATTAAATCGATTTATGACGATAAGGTAGGAATTAAGAAAAAATTCTTGTAGTTTTAATTACCACCAGGCAATAATAATATAAGGTATTAACAATAAAAACGTGTTGAATAATATTATTACCTAATAATAGCCAACAGTTTTTTTTATCTTACGGCTTATACACTGTAAACAAAATTTCAAACCAATGTAATAATTAAATGCACTTGACTTCGCGCTAAACTTTTCAAGTTTATTAACTGATTATCGATTCTGTAATTTTGATGTTTAATGTTTACACAAGAAATTATATCCCCAAACAAATCTAATATGTTGCCAAAATTAAAAACGTATGTACCCCAAAACTTCTACTTAAAATTAAATAGGTATACTTACCATTAAATAGAAAAGATGCGCCGATGACAATGAAATAAACCATAGATGTGTAGAAGTATTGAGAAACGGTTTACTGGTTCGGGAAAAATGGGATGCGATAGGAGTTGGGGACATTTTAAAAATAAATAACGACTCCATATTCCCAGCAGATATGATACTGATTTCTTCCAGGTAAATGCAAAAAAAAAAAAAGCTAATAATAATTTGCCGTTTTATGCAACGGAAACGGAAAATAAGTGCCTATGATAATTTTAGTGAGCTCCACGGTATATGTTACATTGAAACAATGGATTTGGACGGCGAAACCAATTTCAAAACAAGACAAAGTCTCGACGAGACGGCACAGCGCAAAGAATTGAACGAATTAAGACGTTTCAACGGTGTGATCGAATGCGAACTCCCAAACAAACAGCTGTACGAATTCGTGGGAAGCATCAAGATACAATCGAATCAAGAGTGAGACACCTATAATAACTCTTAAAAAAAAAATATCTTGTAAAATTACCCATATTTAACCAACTAACCTAACCTAACCTAACTTTTTTTTTTTTGTATCTAAATTTTCTGCAAAACCAGAGAAGACAATGTTGTTCAAACCTAACCTAACCTTTTTGTTCCCTTCGCATGCACCCTTTGCGTTCCGGGGGAAAACTTGCCTGATGGGGGCCATTATTACTTTCCCCCAACCTAACCTAACCTAACCTCACCTAACCTAACCTAACCTAACCTAACCTAACCTAACCTAACCTAACCTAACCTAACCTAACCTAACCTATTAATTATAGTATTAGTACATTATCCATCATCTACATGTGTTGTAATCTAAGTCGTTTGAAGTGCTTTACCTCTAGGTCCCAAACAGTTGTTACTAAGAGGAGCTGTTTTGCGCAATGTAAAATGGATATACGGTGTAGTGATATATACAGGCCACGAAACGAAAACTATGCTCAACCAGATTAAAACAACTGTGAAACAATCGAAGGTGGACGCATTTTTGAATTGTCAAATGAAAATCATGTTTCAATGCATTTTCTTAGCATGTTTACTGTGCACTGTATGTTGCGCACTGTGGTCGAAAAAAATGAGTGGCCAACACTGGTACTTGAATCTCTCTGGTAATGATTATAGAACTTAGATTGAACGATTTTTTATTATAATATTTATCAATAGTGTAATTGTCAATTTATTTTTTTTATAAAAAAGGATTTTCATTTAGTGGATTTCTACTACAAATTGTAACATTTTTCATTCTCTTCCACAACGCGATTCCTATATCTTTACAAGTGTACGTTGAAAGTGTTCGCTGGATCGAGGTAATTTAAACATTGTTATTTTAATATAGATAAAAAGTGGTCGTTATTTGGGCAAATGTTGCAAAAATACTTTTGGTTTTTTTTTAGGCATGGTTTATTAACAATGACATTGATATGTACCACAAAGAAAGTAATACACCTGCTGTAGCTAAATCGCCAAATTTAAATGAAGAATTAGGACAGGTATACAATATCAAAGAACATATAAAAAAATTATTTAACAGTTGAAATATTTAAGTGTATGACTTAATATTTGTCACCTTTTCCATTGACACTAATTTCTAACAATCGGTTAAAACCCTAAAATAATTAAATTCAATCGTGTTTACAGGTTAAGTTTATTTTTTCTGATAAAACTGGCACTTTAACCAGGAATATAATGGAATTAAAACATTGTTCCATTGCCGGCGAACTTTATTTAGAAGGATCCCAAGACATTCTAAAAAAGGTAATCAGGTAATTATATTATTTCAATAATGAATAAACTTTTACAAGACTTGTAGTCGGATGATGTCCAACTTTGTCTACAACATAGAGATATCTTATTAGGTTTTATTAATTGTATTTAACAAATATACTGTGTTTTAATGGTAACTCGAAAATTGGGTAACATACATTTATTGTGTGTATAATTAATAAAAAATAACGGTTGTTCTCTCTTTGAGCTATTTTTCATTTCCCCCCGTATTGCATGTCTGTGCCAAAATCTGCCAATGCAGTATCTAACGGGTATTGGGATTACTAATAATTTATTGATACTGAAATTTCAGAACACAACAGGCCATTCGACCAGAGTGTATATTAGGGAATTTTTAAGAACATTAACGGTTTGTCACACTGCGATTCCCGAACAGACAGGAAACGACGGCACAATCGTGTATAAAGCTTCATCTCCCGGTAATCGAATAATAATTGACTGAGAAAATTGTATTATACTATACATAACCAATAACAGCTGTACTCTATTGGAATAGACGAGTTGGCGTTATTAAACGGGTCGCAGAAACTTGGTTTCGTGTTTCACACTCGATTGCCAAAGTCGGTTTCAATAGCAGCGTTGGGCGTGGACGAAAATTATGAAATTTTAAATATATTGGAATTTACCAGCGCCAGAAAGAGAATGTCGGTGATCGTCCGTACCCCTGACTCGAAAATAAGACTTTATTGCAAGGTCGGTGCTTAGAGAACTATTTATATAAATATATAACCGAGATCCGGTCAGTACACTTGGTCATCCCAAATTGTACCCATTGTTTTATTTTCCAGGGAGCCGACACTGCAATTTTTCAACGTTTGTCCAAAACGGGCAAAAAATATGCGAAACAAACGACGGTCCATTTGAATACATTCGCCAATGAAGGATTACGGACGTTATGTTATGCATATGTGGATGTATCCGAAAGTTTCTACGCGTCTTGGAAATCCAACTATCTGAAAGCGTCCACTGTCTTACAAAATCGAGACGCGGCCAAAGACAGAGTGGCGGGAGAAATTGAAAAAGACATGATATTAACGGGAGCTACGGCTATTGAAGATAAACTACAAAACAATGTTGGTGAAATTTTGTGTCTCAAAAATAATGGCGGGCTTTCACAAACGGCTGATTTTGTCTGTGGCTTTTTTTTTAAGGTACCCGAAACCATCCGAGCACTGCTAAACGCAAATATAAACATATGGATGCTGACCGGAGACAAACAAGAGACTGCCGTTAACATTGGAACGTCTACGAACTTAATAAAAAAAGGAACACCTTTGATAATTATAAATGAACCAGAATACACAGTAAGTGTCCCCACATATGTAGAACGAATATATTACCACTAAACGACGAGTGTGTCGTTAAAGTATATACCTATAATTAGCAATTAACCAATGCCGTTAGGACTGCAAGAAAACCATTTACAAACACATAAGACAGTTGGGCCGAGATATGGAAAACCCTAGTAATTCTCGTACGTTAGTCATCGACGGCCAATCGTTAAAACATGCTTTGTCGTATGACATAAAAAAGGATTTTCTCGAGTTATGCATTAGCTTCAAGACGTTGATTTGCTGTAGACTGACGCCGTTGCAAAAAGCCGAGGTGGGCATTTGAATTATTATAACAGCTAATTATGTGTGTGGTGTGTGTCTATTAATAGATAGTTGTGTATTCAACATATGTTTGGCAAATTAAAAACAATTTAAATAACTCTGTTGTCCTCGGCAGGTGGTCGAATTGGTAACTAAGCATACGAATGACGTTACTCTGGCCATAGGAGACGGCGCCAACGATGTACCTATGATAAAAAAAGCAAATATTGGTATAGGAATATCCGGTTTGGAAGGACTACAAGCAGCCTGCGCTGCTGATTACTCAATAGCTCAAGTGAATCGACTAAAGATAACTGGATAAAAATTACAATAACTAACCGCACGTATAATATGCATTTTCCAGTTTGAATATTTATCAAAGTTATTGTTCGTGCACGGAGCGTGGAATCACGATAGAGTTTCGAAAATGATTTATTACTGTTATTACAAAAACATATGTTTCTACATATTACAACTTTGGTTTGCAATGTATTCCGGATGGTCCGGTAAAATATTGTTTGACAGATGGATTATTTGCTCTTATAACGTGGTAAGTGCGGCGCACACCTGTATAATATCGTTAATAAATAATGGTAATTTTTTAAAAAAAAAAACTATATAGTGTTGATTTATTTCACGTTTCTTAGTTCTTTACAGCTGCACCGCCACTGGCGTTGGGCATATTCTCTACAAAGTGTTCAGCCAAAACCCGAATGAAGTACCCGGACATGTATTCACAGTCTGTCAGCAAATTAAACGCCAAAACATTTTGGACGTGGGTGTTCAACGGAATGGCCCATTCGTTTTTAATATTTTGGTCTTGCGTTTTTATGATGGGACATGAAACTGTTTGGATTAACGGGAAAATCGGCGATTATTCTGTACTGGGAAACACTGTGTACACGGTAGGTAGTGCAAGAAAAAAAAATTCACTTTGACAATTCCAACACTCTTTGTGTAGCAGACGATATTATAAATAACATAAACTACATTTTAGTGTGTTCTGGTAGTTGCATGCTTAAAGGCCGGACTTCACGTTCAGTCTTGGACTTACATTGTGCACTTGACTATATGGCCGTCAATTTTGTCTTGGTTCGTTTTTATAATAATTTACAGGCGAGTTGTGCATTGAAATTTGTCAATAATCACATTATACGTTATCCTAATATTTTAATTTTTATTCAACATAATATGTTTATATAGTCGGTTGGCACCAACGTTGTATCACTTTGGTGTAACTACACATTTGAATGATGCCATAATTCTGAGAGCACCCACGTTTTGGACCACTTTAGTATTTTTCACAGTTTTTCCTTTACTGTTCGATGCGACCGTCATCATGTGAGTATCTATTCGAGTGTATTCGTTAAAGACTTCATTTTTTTAGTACTTAGTTTGAAAACAACAGGTACAAAATTTGTATAATGCTTTCAGAATAACTCGTGTCGTTTATAAGTCAATCACTCAGAGTTTGGGAGAAACAGATGTAAAAATTCACAAGTTGAAAAAAAATAACACTCTGTGCTAGAACGCTGTAACAAGGCTTATTCTTGTGAAATATTAAAAAAAAAATACAATGCAAATTGAAAATAAACAAATATCCAGTCGTTATTGTTTTGTATTTTTCTCATTTAATAAGGCCTCGACTATTAGGTATAGTGGTGCCGTGACCTTCTCTCCCCTTAAGTAAGAATCAACACCCAAAAGAGTGTCATCAATAGGTGCTTCTCATTCTCATATATATATATAACTTATTGTACTAAACTTGTACAGGTTGTAAATTTCAATTGAAGGACAAAAAAAAACTTGGTACACAACTTCTAAATGTTTTCCGGAGTTGTTTTTGTGGTAATACAAATATGTAATGTTTTTAAGACAACATTTTTTAAATAAAACTTGTGTCATTTTATAAGCTACTATTATGATGGTTAAATTTAAAACTCTAAGTATTGCCAATCAAACATGAGACAAAATGTTTGCTTTCAATATCAAATACATATAGAAACAATTAAATGAGAATTGGTAATTCAATTTTCGTTTTTACCAAAGGCACATAATAATGGATGTGAATTAGACATTCTCAAAACAAGATATAATAATAAACATCAATATAGTTGAATCACAATCCAGAGTACAAAATAATGTTTTGATGCCATGCAGAGTCCATTGAATAAATAAACAAAAAATTATGTTCCTATATATTTTAACGATTTTTAAACATATTACATATAATCGTGCGACCTCATAAAAATCATTTAAACAAATTATGTATACATAATATATATATATATATATTATAACGATACTCAACAGATTACATTTTTGTGTGGCCTTATAAAAATAATTGTAACTAGAGACGCAAAACAATAATACATAAACATTGGTGTATTTAATGGTAATTTCTTCTAAAATCGAAATTAAAAACCAACGACAGTCGGATGTAATTACCTTGTCTGAAAATGAAAACACTTTTACATAAAATGTTTAATACAAATTTGTGGATGGCTTTGAAATTCCTTTGGGTGTTTTAGAGAAGTTAACATATTGTTTTTAACACAAGAGGGGGTTGGTGACCCCTGGTACTTAAAGTTTCATATTAAATTACAGGTTTTTTTTTTATATTACTCAAATAAATGGAAAGTAAAATGGACCTACCAATTTATAGGATCCCAGCAGCACAACTAAGCCCTGCACTATTTTTGCCATTGAATGAGAACCAAATAGTTTAGGTTAATCGGTTAATGCCGTTTATCAGATATACAACAAAAATACCATCTCTAGTTTTATCGTTAATAGACCATAAACATCAAATGTATAGGGTTATTTATTATGACAAAGAAAAAACGATAATGGTTTGCGTTCGGCTTTCGCAGTTGTGAAACGGCAAAAGTTTAAGGAATATTCGATAAATATAACAACGACACACTTGGAACAAACAAAATTACATAAATATATATTTGTATTATTTGTTTTAAATTTTGAAGAAAAAAAAAACTGGAATATGATGCGCCGTTAGATCATATGAAAACTATTAAGAGTAATTTTTGAATAACCGTTTTTTTAATTGTAACTGAATTTTTTTTTTTAACACTACAAACAGTAAAAAAAAAAAAATAGACTAAATTTAAAATATATGAATGGGAATTTTTTGTATGCATCAATTATGTGCACGAACGGTCTTTTACAAAAAAACAATGTGTCGTAGTCAAACCATAATTGCTATGTTTAAAAATTGTTGGTCTTGCACGCCTAATACAGGTCCAGGCCGATGACGTTTTCTCCAGTTCCACCGAAACCCCCGAGATTGTAGTCACCCATGCCGCTGCCACTGTCCTCCCTCGGCGTTCCAGGCGGCGCAGGAGAATTCTTCATGCCGTCAAGTCCATCGCCGTTCAAAACAGAATTCATTGTGTTCGGACCCATCGGTCCCAGCGGTCCATTGTCGGGAGCGTTGTTCATTGGAAAATCCTTAGAATACCCCAACAAATTAATATAAGTACATTTTTGTCACACCCAAAATAAGCCTACACCACAGAGGAAGTCACAAAATAAAAACCGTAAGAACTTACACCAGGCATGCTCCCTCCGGTAACTGGTTTCATCATAGTGTACATATTCTCACCTCCAGAGTTGGAAGAATCTTGAACAGTGGTATACATGTCCCAAATTAATTAACCACGCCAACAATAAAATAGCTATAGAATTTTTTTTTTTTTTTTTTAGTTTACCTTGAGGACTTTGCATTATGGGGGTGCCAGGTCCGGGAGGGCCGCCTGATCCAGAAGGTCCCTAAATAACATTTGATAGTTGTGCAATATCTACTGT
The DNA here is from genome assembly GCF_023614345.1 of Adelges cooleyi. Lineage (NCBI taxonomy): Eukaryota > Metazoa > Arthropoda > Insecta > Hemiptera > Adelgidae > Adelges > Adelges cooleyi. Next base: position 942,382 of record NW_026095795.1, read on the forward strand.
CTGATGTACTATTTAAATTAATTTGATTTTTTTGTTTTTTTAAAGTCCCTTTCTATTTGTGTTATAGAATTTTTTTTTTTTATTAACAACTTTTGTCAGTGTAATACCCTCAGAAGAAAAAATGATTTCAACAATGAAAATGTATACAACCTAATTCACGTACCTACTCTATGAATAATAATACTAAGGACCATTCTCACGATGTACCCAAAGTGTCAGTAAAAGTGGTTACGTTTAGTCGGTTTTAGCAATCTGTTCTTACAACCATCGTATAACTAACGCTCAGTTCTATTGAACTATTTATTACGCAGTTTTATTTACTATACAATTAGCTATATAGCTTTATAGTTATATAAAAATGTACACATATTTTAAATACAATTAATCGTAACATTGTTTTAGCTTTGTACTCTATTTTTGTGAAAAAAAAATGTAAATATATATTATATATATATAAAAAACTGTCATTTCGCTTTCAAAATCCGAGAAATCACTTTCTTTGCAGAAAAAAAAAATTGTGCACACCTTAAGACACCATTTGAAAAAAACAATATTTTGTTCAAAAAACAAAAAATTATAAAGTACTGATAAGCTTATGCAAATAACCGAAAGACTGTAGTTAAACGGTATAATTATGAATAGTTTCATTATCCAGTTTAAAAAAAATTTTTACTTAACCGATGTATGTAAGAAAAGACTGTCCGTAAATATTGTAACTAACACTTTACGGGACATTATAAGAACGGTCTTAATATATAATATATAAATAACTTCATTTTGACCACGAATCAAAATAAATTTAACTAAATAAAAAGTTTTTATAATTGGCTAATACAAACTCACCCCGTATGCACCAGGAGACGACGATGACGAATAACCCATAGGCTAAACAACAAAACATTTTTTTTTTTTTTTAATTGTCTTTCCACAGTAAGCGCAATATTAACTTACAGTATTTACATTCGGCTGCCAGTGTGGTGGTCTTCCACTAGGTCCACCTCCCATAGATAATGGCGGTATGCTGCTCGGCCCCAAAGTAGCGTTAGGCGGAGGACCGCGCATGCTGGGGCCTCCGTACGATCCCAACGGACCCATACTTCGAGGAGGATTCATCCGTGGATTCATTGGGCCCATGCCACCTGCTCCTTGATAACACATTAGCCATTTTCAGAATTGTCAAATTGCATTTATTAAAACAATGATACTGTTATTAAAACACCGCATTCACATACAAAGCAACAATAATCAGCAAATAGACACAAAATATATGATAGGGTTTAAAATGGATTGTATTATGTGTGCATTATAGGTTGGAAGTAAATTAGTAAAAGGAAAAAGGCGGAATGATTATTAATGACATATCGTGTATTTCAATGATTTTTTTTTCAACAAATATATTATGAATGAAGTAAATAGTTATATTTAAGATAGAAGTCCTTTGATAGTTTTAACAAAATGAAATCCAAAAATGTGGGTAAAATAGTATAGCCAGTTGTCACATTAGCGTTACTTACTATAGTTTTTGGTTTCATTATTAGGTCTCTAGAGTATTAAAAGTATCGTAGAGTAAGTAATTATAAAATGCCTAACACTTTAGAAACTCTATGATTAAAAGTCTTTTCAAAACATGTAGGTGGAACTACGGAGCGGCCGACTTGTTTAAACTACTGAACTGATGAATAACCAATCGTGCACTGCATCTGACAAATTTTATCGAGCCAATGTTGTTTGTAACTTTATTTTATCCATTTAACGATGACATTCAACGGTAGATTAAATCGGCTATACTGTAGCTTCATGTCCGTGTCCACTTTTGTGATAGTAGTCTGATTTTAAACAGTGTTGCCTTCCACAAAGTATTCTAATTATTAGGTATTTTAATCGTACCTTATAGTCTAACATTGCAACACAAGTGGTTATGTTATTACTAACTGGGTCAAAAAAAAAAAAAAAAATTAAATTAATACACACTTCATCGACACTGATGACTGTACGAATAAACTCTATTTAAATTTACTATTGTCGTTATTTAATTTTCATTTAACTCGACGCAGAAAAACATGTTATCTACATTACAATGCTTCCGAAATTCGCACAAAAGCAATTAACCCATTTAGTTTTAAAATACTATTACAAATGAATGTGTTTAAGTTGCAACAACCGCGTACACTTAAGCCATTTGCTTTGATTTATAAAATAGTAAAAAAATATAAATAATGAAAAGGGGCTCCGCTACTATGAGGTAGGAATTTGAAATCTGTAGAAATACTCCCTAAAATGATCTTTTTTTTAATTCAGTACTCCAATTGTAACTATTAAATTCATTGTTTAAAACTATACAAATCACCAATGCAATATAAAATACATTTCAAATGAGTTTCATAAAAAATTCATATAATCAATAAATAGATTTCGTTTTTTTGCTCTCCAAAAGTAAATTTAAACATACTTTTTTAATACTGATAAAATTGTTAAATATTATGTTCAGTGATTCGGTTTTAACTTATTAAACATACGTAGGATATGCTTTTGAATGATAAACTAATAAAAACGGTTAAAAAGAATTTTTAAAAACAATCAGCAAAATAACTTAAAACGAAATTTAGTTACAGAGCACAAATTAAAAATATACCTTATGGGTGAACAGTTAAAAAAAAACACCACTGTTACTAAATTACATCATAACTAAATTATGTATATTTTCTTAGGTTTACGTCTCGTGAAATTTCAGAAATAAATACAAAATTACATATTATATAACTGCATAATATTTTTTTTGTCAATGTTATGCTTAAGACCTTAAAATGTTCTTATGAAATATTAAGAGTTTTGCACATATAAATTAAGGTATTTCAAGCTTAATAATGACATTCAAAAGTCAACATGCTCCGTAAACTACAAGTTATGATAAGCCCGAATGACATTTTCTCATACGACGATTCCAAATGAAAAAAGTGAACCAATATGTGCATAAATAAAATTGCAAGGTGCGATATATAAAACAATGTGGGTAATACGCATGTTGGGATATGTTAGTAAAATAATAATTGTTTTCAGTCATAGGAAAAAAAAATAGAAATATGTTCAGGCAAACCACCATAGGTGTATAATGTGCATAAGAAAATAATAATGTCATATACCTTGCCAACCTAAAAAATCTCCGGCTTCACCTACACGATAGACAAAAATTATTAAGTAAATAAAAAAACATAGATTTCAATAATATAAATATCATTGCATATCTCTCTTAACATGTAACAAACTCCTAACAGTAAATATATATATGCATTTATAATAAATCGTTTTACGGTAAAAAAAAAAAAACACGCTGCTGTAATTATCAAATATTAATTTAAGCAGAGCCCAAAGTAAGTATATGGGACGATATCTAACTATATAAAGTGATTACTTCAGACGAACCCTTAACAGTATACAGGTTTTCACTTATTAAACTAACTAGTCAAGGCTAATATTAAGTTCACTATTCTATATCACTTTTACCTTGCCAATTTTTTTTTTATTTTCAAATGATAATCTTGATATTTTTTCCAAAACGGTGATTAAATGATTAAACTAAAAATAATAACTAGTCAATAACCAGTTTTGAATATGATATTCTAATAGTATAATACATTAGAGAAGAAGCGATTTCTCTAGCGCTTCAATCGAACTACACTACAAGTACCAAGATATAACACAAAGTGAAATTCATGTTAAAAGTTCAATACTGTTACGATTGTTTTAGAAATACAACTGATGGTGAACAATTCAAATTTTTCTGAAATAACCACTGTAACTTAATGGAAAACGGATAACAGTATAACAATCTCACCTTGTCGTAATGGATCCATACCGGGCATCATTGGTTGGCCAGTCGGCTGAAAATGAAATATGTTAACTTAATAAATATTACATCATAGGTGAAATCATTGTAGAAAAAAGTAATTAATGTTATTTTGACCACTCACTGAAGAAAACTCATTTCCAAGAGGGGACATACGAATTCCTGGTCTTGGGCCCCCAGGATAACGAGGACCCATGAAGGGCTGTCGAAAAAAAAAATATTAATTTTAATCAAGATAAATTATATTTAAGAATATCTTTAAATTACTAATCTAAATACCTGGTTAGATAAAATCTGCGAGGGAGCTTGAGATTGTTGAGGAGGAGATGGTCTCATGGAGGCGTTCTAAAAATAAAATAAATTTATAACGATCTTTCTTAAATCAACGCTCATAATACATATTTTAAAGTTTTTTAATAAAAATAGTTCTAACAATTAACATGTAACTGTCGAAACTTAATATATTTCTACCTCTATAAAAAATAATAATTTTTTCTCCAAATAAATGCTATACATAAAAAATTGTAAATGAATAAGTATTTTATAAATGTGTCGTTTTAATGTAACTCAATATTTAACTTTTTTATTATGAAATAAGTAAACTCAATAAGTTATGTTGTTTAAAATATGTTATTTGTAAAAAAAAAAAACTTAATTTAGCTATTTATATTTGTCAAAAATAAATTTTAAATTAATATGAACATTTAAAATTTGTTTTAAAATATGTTCACAGTCATCCACAGAATTCAACTAAAGAATTTGTTTTATTTTACACATATTTAATTCCTAAACATCTAAAGTTATTGGCTTGTCTATCATTTTATATTAATCATAATTATTTTATATCAAACATCAAAAATAGGTACCGGGAAAAATCCACCTGGTAGTGGTCCACCAGGCATTCCATCATTAGGTGGAATTTGTCCAAGAGGACTAGGCGAAGGTCCAGAGTTCTAAAAAAATAATCAGTTATAAAGTTTCCCTACGTTTAAACAAAATCGTAAAAATGCAATACTTACATGAGCTATACCATTCACTCCATAACCTGAATTCACAAAGCCCTATAAAAAAAAAAAAAATAGTAAATTTATTCTAAAATCATTACACAAGCATTACACAGTGTAACTATGAGTACATGAATAATTTCTTACATAATCGTGGAAAGCTTTAGCCTCACTTGAATGTTCACAAGTATCACGTCGTTCCGGAGCAGCACAGTATAAATCCCAGAACACACTAAAATAAAATTTAATTATGAATAAACAAATAATAGAAAACAACAATTCCAGCACAGTGGGTCGGAGCAGTCACAGGTTAATAGGGCTTATTGTTACTGAGCTCTGTGAAAAATATTTAGATGCAATTGATTTTCATTTTTTTTTTTTTTATCAACTTTTATACTTTCTTTTAGGTTTTTCTTTTTAAATGACATTTGAACTATCGACAAATAAGATGGAACAAAGTCTGTGTATGCTTAAGACAATTGTTTGCAATAAAATCGAAAACCACAATAAAATGTCGATATAATTGTGTTTTTTTATGACAACTCTTTAATGAATTAAATAACCTTAAATTCATTATCATTTGTCTATAGATTTTTAAAGGATCAGCATTTTGAAATATCTTTGAGATTCGGTAGTCCATCTGCTCCGAAGAAATTTGATGCCAGTGGCGCCATGCCATAGGTAATGTATTAATAATATTATAATACTCACCACCACCAAGAATGCAAAAATCCTGGAGGTTCGCCTAATGTAATGTTTTTTTCCCATCTAATCTAAAACACAATGATTAAAAACCAATTATATAACGTTTTCCTAAAATATTGTGTTACATAACATATAGTTGTACATACTATTTTGTGCTAGTTAATTAATTTATTCTACACAGAATTTTCTCTAAAACCATAAATTGTATTTTTAATATTTTTTTAATTCATCACGTCATGTCATTGTCTATTGCGTTGTTGTCTTGATTAAATGTATTAAGAAAAACTCATTAATAAATTATATCAATGCATAAACCAAATATTACTTTATACTCAAATTGGTTACTAGTTTCTATACAGAGACAGAGCTACGAGGTGTGCTAGATGTGCAATTGAACTAAATTTTAAATTCTAAATTTTGTTAAATTAGTTTTATAACAAATAATAATTAAAAATATTTATATTACTTCAAACAAATGATATTATCTATTGAAATTTTGAAAAATTATAGATTACTATAATTTTTGAGAACTTATTACAAAAATTAAAATATATATCTATAACCCATTATTATTAACCAATAATTAGTTAAAACAATTTTGTATTTAATTAAAAACAGTAAATGATGTGTAGACAAAATTTTGGGATCAAACACTTATTTCACTTATGGTCGAGTAGTGTGCTCAGAAAAATATAACAATACACTACGACATAACCATTTTCTTTAACGTTTTAGTGCTAAGAAAGTTATATACAACTGCTATTTTTCAAATAATACTTACAATAGATGAACTTCATTTAAATACAGTTAACAAATATTATATGTGTAGTCATACACAATTCAAATATTGATGATTATTAGTTTAAAAAGGGTTAGTTAATATTAAGCAAATTATTAAAACACTACAATCACTTATTTTTAGTTAGTAGTTCGTATTTTAACTAAAAACAAACGAAACCATTTTGTAAAAAATTGATTTTGGATACTTGTTAATTTTTATAAGATAATTAGCTATTATTAATACTAAGTTTTTTTAAAATATTTATTACCTTCTATCTTTAATTAAAACTATAATTATTAGCAGTGAGAAATTGATTGTACAAATTAAACATTTGTAATAAACTAGAAAAACCAAGCATTGATTAAACTTTTTCAAATTTAAAAAAGCTTTAAAAAGTGAACAATTGATAGTGTTATAGAAAACTATGTAGAACATATAATATAATAGGCACATTTTACATACTGCTTACTTCATTTAAAAACGTCTGAGCTGCTTTTTGGGCGCCGATATGTAGTAAGTATTCATAAACATACAATGCTAATCTGAAAATAAAAATACCAACATTACTACCGTGTAATAATATGCATAGCATAAGCACATAACGCTTATTTGTTATTTATTATTGTCATTGAATACAAGTTAAGATTAAATATAAAGTATGTAATTAGTAAAACGAGATAACATAAAGCCCCGTCCACACTAAGTGACAACATTTAGCAACTGTGCACAGTTACTAAGTTGCAACACTTACTGTGTTGCAACATGTTGCTTTTTACTTGTTTCCATCTTTTGATTAAAAGTGAAACATGTGGCAACTAACGATTGTTGCCTTATCGTTATTTCGGCTAAAAGTTTTGATATTTGTAATAAATACAACAACGTTCGAAAATCGATATAATAATAATAACTTGCAATAAAGAAATACTGGTGAAATAACAATTAAAATCTATGCAAAATAACGTTAAGTAAGTAAATAATGAAATATAACAAACTGAGAACATTCATTGATACTACCAAATTGCGCTAATATCGAAAAGTGTACCATTTTTTGTGGGGAATGGAATACTTTGTTACTGAACTATAATAATATAGTATTACAGGTACTTTACAAGTTTTGCTTGGATTATTTCTGGAAGACAAATACTTAATTTTTATGTATTCGTAATTGACAGTCGAGTAGTGAAATTATAAACGTTATAACTGTACGAACTATAGCTAGGGTCTGTCTGTCGCCGAGTCACTACCGATTGTCGCTAAACAAACACCGCCGACGACAGGGTTACTCACTTTTCTCTAGCCTGAGCATCGGAGGGCACGGTCGCGCCCTTTCCTTTAGTGTACATTACTTTGATTGTGCACTCGACCCGGAGACGTGGGGTAAACTTGAATAATATGACACTGCTAGAATGTTATGATATGACACTGCAATCACGTCGTTTAATTAATTCGACGTTGTCGGAGTCATCGTTTTTTCTTTAAAAAGGGCGCGGGCGGGCTCGGGGTGATCCGTCTTTGTCGGCGGGATAATTGAAAATTATTGTTCCAATAAAAACCGAGATAATACACGTTTACTGTGGCGAAACGCACGGTCGACTACGCTTTGGCTGAGCAAAACCCGTCGGACGGACATGTGAAAAAAAAACCACTGGCAACCGGGTCGGTCCGGTCTATGTCCTTCGCCGTGTGTGTGTGTGTGTGTGTTGCGCCTTGCTAATATCGCGCGTCGTAGCTACGTTAAACACTGAGGATAATCGACTGCGGCGGCGGCGGCGGCGGCTACGACAGGTAGTCGGCAGTGTTGTTAATGATAATAATATTCGAGTGGAACGCGCGGTTTGGCCGGCGCGAGGTTGAATCTCCAACCGAACACTAAACGACAATTATTCACGTTTTTTTTTTTTCTCTACGACAATTTCGAAGGCGTAAAATCTCGCGAACGGCGTACTCGTGGAAATCGATGAAAACTGGAAAGCAATGATGATTACATTACACACATACACGACGGTCGTCGTATATAGAGAGAGGAGAGGTACGTTGTGTTATAACAACAACGGATGCGCGGCGAAACGGTGCGCAGCGTTGCGCGGTGCGGAGTCGTCTTGCCGAAAACGACGGCTGATAACAACAGCTGATAACAGCACAATATACGCACAACATATTATTAAACGACCCACGTACCCAGCTAATCGACCACCGCGGTCGTTCGTTTTGAGCGATCCAATCGCAGCTGCTGTAGGTACGACGCTATCATATTATTATACCTACCGCACAAACGAAAATTCGGTTTGTTGTGTGGCCGGCATCGCATATTATTAAGGAGTAAATAGTAATGACCCATCTCATTTGACCATATTGATTTTTAAAAATTAATCATCAAATTTAATGACGATAGTAGATACTGCCTACTAATGTAAACTCAACATTGTAAAAACGAATTATAATATTGTATTTATTCAATTATAATATTACATTTTTTAGATACCTAAATTTAAAAAACAAAAATGATAGAATTATTTGTTTTATGTAGAGAACGATTTTTTTTATTATGAACCACTTAACATCTCGATGGGTTTAATTAATCATTGGACTTTTTTTTTTCTCAATGTTTTAATATAATCACAGAATAAATAATGATCAAATATTTTTCAAATATATTTGTTTTCTGATATAATGTTATCTCAATTTTCCACAAATTTACATGTAGATTTCCTTTATCTAAAGACTAAAACATAAACTTGGTTGATTTTCAATAATTTGAGAATAAACATTAAACTAATCGAACTGATAATTAGTACCTTTAAACAATTGCATGCCAATTCGGAATTCCTGATACAGATTTCTTGTCAGCAGTCCAGCAAAGAAATGTAATTAGGGTTCCATTCGAATTCCCTATACCGGTAGTCCCTCAAAAATTGCATTAGGGGTTGCATTATAGTAGATTCCACCTATTATATGTCCTATAGGTATATTATATTAATCAAGAGTCATAAGTATTTTTTGGGAGTCACCAGTCCCCCAAAAAATTTGGGCTATTTGCACCTATGTATAATGTCAAAATTCCATATTATGTATATATGTATATATATATATATATATATATATATATATATAACGACGGAAGTACAGAGATGGAATGGATTGTTCGTTATGTGAGATATATGTGTGTGTATTATTAATTTATCCTGACTTCTCCTAATTCTATTATCGCTCTAAAGTTATTAATATATAATATTTCCGCGTACCTACCTTGTTCTGGTTCAGCGACGATGTAGAAGTTGTAGCTGACGTCAAGGATGTTGATTTAATTTAAAACCTTTTACTACTCGTTTAAGAATAATATGTTGTTGTACGATTCTACACTTATCGTCTATTTAATGTAACGGTATATTTCACCAATAGATATGATTTATCTGTACTTATGCAAATTGATCTAACTTAATTGTGATCATATCGATCAGTATTATTAAATTGACAATTTTTATTTGCTATAGTATCTAGGACTTAACGGCCCACACAGTCCATAGTGGTCAAGACTGTACAGTCATCACTCATCAGGTAAAATCTATATAATCTATATAATCTAAAAAAAAAATGTTTCAAAATATTCATATTTCGGGAGAAAATAGGTGTTTTACATCAATTGGATGGCCCTGTATAAAAATTAGTAAAAAACGTTAAATAAAAAAAATGTTTAAAATGTTTTATTGTTTTGCAACATAGTAGAAACAGCGCAGGATAAAAATTTATTAAAATACCGTGAACAATTGTTCGCTATTATTTCAAATTAAGAACTATATGTATATAAACTATAAATCAATTTGTTGTCCTTTAAATTATGTGTTTTCTATTATTGATAGTGTGTAAGGTTTTCTAATTTATATAGTCTACTAAATATTTATAGCTAATCGATTGCGTGGCATAAACAGTAACATCTAAACTTCCCATGGACGTAAGACATCTAAAAAAAAAATGCTACAACCAAGTTGTTCGCCAGTACTGCTAATGATGCCGATTTTCATTTTATACTCACCGTAGAAAAATACTTTTGGAAAATTTAACTTTTCATTTAACGTTTCCATGGGGATATCAGACGACACATAAACTCCCTGTGTATGGAAAAGTATAAAATAATATTAATAACTATAGGTACACCACGTTTAAATTCCACTTGAAATTTATACTATTTCAATTATAATTTCAATTATCTGTAGAGTGTTGAACATTACCGGTTTTATTGGGCAACTAGTCCAATTAAATTGTTTGCTTAATATAGCAAATGTATTTCCCATTATCCAATTAAATTTCGTACAAGCTTGAGGCGTCGAGTAAACGTAATAATTTTCAGCCCAACCTCCAATAGAACCTCTTTTAGCAAAATAAAAGAAAAGCTGTAAAGTATAAACAGCTTTAAAATATATATTTTAGAAAAAACTAGTATATTTAGGTAGGACAGGAAGTTTACAGGTCTGAATGTTATATAAAATCACTTTCAAAAAACGCTTAGAGGCGAATTTATAGTGTAAAATATAAACTCTTTAAATTTCAATTAAAATGATAGCAATAGTGTTATTATTTACAGTCACTTTTTAGAATGGACGTAATGAATTACTACATTTATTATGTGTCAAAAGTATTGAGCATTATAAAAGAACTTGTAATTTTAGATAGAAAAAGGAACAAAAACGATACCCATCGAAGCCAAAAAGTTTGGTTATACAAAATATAAATTTAAAAAAATATAATTAATAATTTTAAGTAAAAAATAAATGTACTTACGGACATCGAATCGTCAAATGGAATCAAATATGTAAAATTGCCCTTTAAGACATATGAAGTAGCACTTGCCTTACGTACGCAGAAGTTTATCTGCAACTTACCATGTTCAAAGTGCTCACATTGACTGGTAGCCTTTATTTTAAATTTAAATTCTCCCTAAAACGATTTCGGACATGGTTATTTTCCATTGGTGTTTTACAGGATGATCCATTAAGGAGAATGCATTAATTTACTCTTAAAAAATTGCAATTGTGAAGTTTTTCGTTTTGGAGACGATTTAGTTTATGTTATTTTACAATATTAGGCAGTATTCAAAATTTACCTCTTTTATTTTCTTTTAGAGCTTTATCAACTTTTTAAATTAAAAATCACTCTGTATTTCGTCCATTCATCTTTTCTTTGGTCTTCCTCTTCCTCTTTTTCCCTCTACATTCATCTTCATAACACCTCTCACCACCTCTGCCTCATCTCTTCTCATAGCATGACCGAACTATCTCAGCCTATTATCCACAATTGATACAGCTCCTCATATTTTTATAATATTGAAAACTAACATATACAAAAATGTTTCAAAAAAAGACACTGGAAAATTGTAATTTATTTTAGACATACTGATTGTGAGTGTCTTATCCTAAATGAATTACCCTGTCAATCATAAAACGGAATTACCATTGGGAGAGTTGGATAGTACGTTGGTGGTTTTTTCGCTGGTGCCGTTACCATTTCAATACAAATCAATATTATGATACTGTGTCGAAGCATCTTGCTGGTTGTATGTATTACTCACAGTGTTAAGCTAATCGGGTCGATCGGCGGTATATCGAACGTGGAATTCCAACGTTGGAACTTGGACAAAACCAATTGCCATTTACAAATTTTTAATAAGCCACAGCCAATTGACCATCAGCTACCTCTAATAGTTTTATAGTCGATCACTTCAAGATCAATATCTACAGTACCAAATTGCTGGTACCAAATTTCGTATAACTGTGATCATATCTTACGTGCTAGTCATCAAATCAAGGATTTCGGAAACATAAATGCAAATAAAACACATAACCGTGACTGCGGTAGCAATGACAATAGGAATATCAGTTAGCGTTTGTTTTCGTGTCGTTCAGTTTTATAGATCTTCCCGTAATAATGCCCGCTAAACGGAGTAATAATATGAAGGTTAATTGAAGGGGTCAGTGGATAAAGATTTTAACTGACATTTTTGAAATTGTTCAGGAACGCCACTTTAGTAACTAAATATTACACGAAAGCTATGGAACTTTTGTATATTCAATAGATGAAATAACTTATAAGAGGAAAAATATCGGTCTAGAGATCCTCTATACCATACTATAACACTATAACCCTTTTATTCATGTAATAAAATGCATGTTCGAAAAAATATTAGTTAACACCTTTATCCATTGACCCCTTCAATTGTAGGTTATTGTAGGATATTATACAGCTAAGGTGTAAGTGATTCAAAACGTGTTGTCGCCATTTTTGAAAATAAAAAAAATTGTATAGTAAAACAATGTACGGTCACAAAACTGCTTAAAACAGACAGCAATCCCTTAAAATCAATAGTAAGTATAAAAACCCTCTAATGCTATCGTAATTTTTACAAAATGTCACTATAATTTTAAAACTAAATTACTACTGTAATATTTTTAAAAGTTTCAAAAATGTTGTTACCTACTGTGTAGTCGTTAAAGTCATAAATGTATATGTTAACTCTTAAACTAAAACTAAAAACAAGAAGATTTTTATATAGTATTTACTATTTAATAATTATTATATAATATTTATATATTATTACATAGATGTGACAAATCGAATTAACAAAGTTTTAGACCCGTTTGCAGAACAAAATAGGCGCATCTATAACTCTTGTATAAAATACCTGTAAATTGCAATATTGTATTAATTTTTGTTATAAAATTAAAATAATAAACTAAAGTGTTAGACGTTAAATTATTATGCAATATTCTTGTTAAAAAAAACTATTAACTTCATTAATTAAAATTAAAATTTAAATACCTACCTGTAAAATTCAGAGTTTAAGCATCTTCAGCATTTTTTTCAACCGTTACAAAAGTAATTTTTAACTTTTACGATCTCAGCTGACCAATAACAGCACATACGTTTAAATTTCAACTCGAAACATTTTTTTTTTAAAAAACACAAAATCCATAAAATAGTTTTGTTAAATGTGAATAGCCTACCTGTCTGAAAGAAGGCAAATTTGTAATTAAACTAAAGATCTTCCAAACAACTTACGACAAAAATTGAAATCGAGCCTTATTCAATTATAATATAATAAATATTGAGTCAACTACACAACTAGTTTCTTCTTTCGCCTCAAAATAAATCCTGATTTACATAGAGTAATAATTTGTAAAACGAGCATTCGATAGTTAGAAGTTTGAGTGTTTATTGGCTTTTCATAAAACGTTTTTCTATTCATCGCAGGTGTTTATTGTTATCGTTGCATACTAAATATTATACTAATAAATGTCAATATAGTTGATAAATTTGTCGAATAAAGGACCAGCAAAGAAAACAATAATTAAACAAGAAACGTTTGCTGAACAAACGGTTAAACACAATGTTCATTCAATGATTTCATCAGGTTGAACGATTATCTTGATATTTCGAAGAAGAGTCTGTTCGCAAAACGCTACGCAACAAGTATAAACGCGATATGACGACAGTGATGTTTTCGATTGCTTTGTCCAGCTGTTTTTCTAACGAACCCATTCGTTGGACTATCCTGTAAAGCATAGTGCAATGTATGATAATGTTGACCCGACCGTCATATTTAAATACTATCTTTACTTATCGGTGTCTACGGTGGTTTTGTTCGCTCCAACATACACTTCTTTATTGAAAAAAAAAAAAAAAAAGAACAGGTTTAGGATTCAAGTCGACTCTGTAATTAGAGAGGATTGTGTTCCTACCTGACGGGCTGGGTTTCGTTAACAAGTCGTCGAATAGCTGTTTGACTTGGTTTTCGTGGACGACCCCGTGAGGTTCGATGTTATTCCTCCCTAAAGTATTTTCCGTTTCCTCTTTCGTAAGATTACAACTGAATATCATAGGATAAACATCAATCGACATTATCGTTTACCAATGAAATACAACGTAGTAATAACATTCAGACCGGGGTTTTCAACCCAACTTATTCATTTGGGTTCTTAGGTGGACTTGATTATTGGGGGGTGGCCTATAACTATTGATATAATATTCATATTCACAAATTAAGGATACTGGATACTATAGAAAAAGGTAAAGGAATTTGTCATAAGTATTAAACATTAATTTAGTTTTTAATATTTAAAGAGTACCTGCGTTTTTCATACTTTTACTTTTTTTTTTTTTTTTGAAGGAGGGCTATAGTCTCTGTAATATCAAAATGTTATGGCTGAGAAGGAGATTTCACACAACTCAAGCTCATATTCGTGGGCTTATGTTTCGTATGCTTCACCTTAAGTCCACCTGGCACTTATGATTTGGGTTTGGGTTATTCGGATGATAAATGAAAAGTAGAAATCATTCATTTCTGAGCTAGTTACCGCCTCAATAGTTTATAGACGTCTTCATAGCTCATATATTCTAGTTCGGTTTTTGCCATGTCTCTGCGTTTGAATAACCTATTGAAAAACGCTACAACCTTGTCCCAAACATAATGTTTCCGGTCGCCAATCAGTTCTTCAATGTCCACGTCAAAGTATGCGTGAAACGCTATTGCCACTAGCATGGTCTGAAACGGTAACATACTTTCAATTATCTATTTAATTACGCTTTAAGTTGAGAAATAATTATCGAATACAGATGAGAAAAGAAGAGTGCAAGAAATGTCAAGGAGAAACTTAGAAAATCATGAATATTTTTTTTGGCAATGACATCCACTTGCTCCTAAT
This sequence comes from Adelges cooleyi, assembly GCF_023614345.1. Taxonomy (NCBI): domain Eukaryota; kingdom Metazoa; phylum Arthropoda; class Insecta; order Hemiptera; family Adelgidae; genus Adelges; species Adelges cooleyi. The sequence goes on from NW_026095795.1 coordinate 957,409, forward strand.
TTTTACTGAACATTACATAATGTAAATGACGATTCATCTGATGGTCTATAATAAAAACGAGTGATAAGAGACACGTTATAGGTCAACAATGCCCAATGGGGAAGATTTGATCTTGTTAAAAAGTGTTACCTACGCAAATGTCTAACTGTCTCTCTGCCGTAAAACATATTAACGAATGTCGACTACATGGTTGGATAAATTTTAAAAAAATTTATACTTACCAAAAAAACGAAAACTACTACACACGTGTACATGTTGAAAAATATCGTGGTCAGCGTTTGATCGACGTGCTCGATGGAACGGTAATCGAAATCCCTCACCAGTATTCTCATGGCGGACATCAACGAATTTCCAACAGTGGAAAACCCTTCGACCTAAGCGAGTAAATTGTTTTTGTTACATGTCGGCCATTAGGTAAATTTCAATGTCAATTACACATAAGTGTAATTACCTGTGTGCCGAAAGCGCAATATCCGAGCACGGCGAACGAAAACACAACAATCATAATAACCACCAAGTATTTTGTCACAGCGCTGAAACACTGTTTAAAAAAAAAAAACACTTAAAGTTGATCGCGTCCACTAATTCTTCAATTTTTGTTTGCTATTTATGAACTTTTAGTTGGCCATTATGTAATATGTTTCATAAGAATGTAAGTAACTCGTATGGTACGACTAAATAAATCGTTAAAAATAAGACTGATTTAATCTATACAAATATTGTACTTTAATAGTTAAATTATTGATGTTTACGTCTAAAAAATTTGGTTTGATTTATTGAGTTTGTTTTTGTGGATAAAAACATAATATGTTATGGTTTTTTTTAAGTAGATGCCTGAATCACCTAACCTAACCATTTCGTTCTCTCTACAAATTGTTTTGTTTTATCGGTTATAAAAACCAAAGAATTCTTGACTGTTACATACCCTATCAATGCTTAAGTATATGATCGTCATGGTTTTGGTCACGTCGAAATACTTTATGGTCTTGATGCAAGCCACGAACAGCAAGACCGCAGCCATTAAATTCAGACTCTCGTGCCTGGACACCAAGCTGTCAAAGAACTTGTGACCCTGGCCGGATTCCAGAGAGTCTTCAATTTCTGATGGTGGTTCCGCTTTTACCATCAACGCTATCATTGTGGCACAAGCCCAAACGAGCTTTAAATATTACAAAATAATATTAGGCGATAGTCAAGGGCCATTACTCTGCCCCTTTATCAGTTATTGTAGACTGTACAATATGCATACAGGGTATTTCGTGGCAAACCCGATTTTTTGACGATACGTTAAAATTATGAAAAATTTACATACCTATGTAAACCTTTTTGGTTTTTTTATCAAACAATAGTTTAAAAGTATTATAAATTTAAAAGTACAATTTTATCAATCGGACCACAGCTTACAATCACTATGCAGAAGTCGATCATGTTCCAAAAAATGGTAAAGTAACGAAGCTTGAAGTATGATGCTTCAAACAACTCCTCGATTGTGTAGTAGAACATCACAATTGCGAAAACGGTTATGCCGCAGATCAAACCTAGCTTCGAGTCGGTCACGAAGTACTCGTGTATTTGTGCTGTTCGAATATTATAAGAAGGTATGATTCCACCTGATTCCGGGAACTCAAACACTAGTCTGTGAAAAATAATTAGTGAAAAAGAGGGAACACTGCTTGTTAGAAACATTTGGCGAATAAAACAAAGATTTGTTTCGTGCGTCGAAATCAACAATATTGGAGAATTTCGGATAAATTTTGTATTTTTTAATACTATGCATATATTTTTGCTAACATACTGAAATCATAATCCTATATTTCTCACTTCACAACGCAGATTGTATTGGCATTGCCATTATAAATAGCGAAATCCACAAAAACCGCCCGGGTGCCTCGATTAAGCCACGTGTCGTGTTCGAGTTCTTTTATTTGTGTTAAACACTCGGCACTGGTTTTTGGAAAATCAAAAAAATACCCGCCGGCTCCATAATAGGCTAGTCTGCCGCTGTAGTACAATCCCTGAGTTTTATCCGCATTGGAATAAATCCACCTGTAATGAAACCAACGGTTTCTTTATAATGTATTTATATTGGAGTATCTAGTGTAAAACAAAAAGGGGAGGACATTGGTTATCAACTGGAAGTACCGAAGACATATTCATATTGAAAAATATGAATATATTACAGACTATTTTCATAATGTCTATGGTCATATATTTGATAAATCATAGACAAAACAATAAATATCATAGACAAAACAATAACTGTTCACAAAATGGTAGAATAAAATTATCGATTAAATTATTAAATAAGTATTATTATACATTTTTTTTGTTAAAAAATTGGTATATTTCATTGAGTGTTTTCAACAAGTACCTAAAATGTACGATTTCTGGTCTATATAGTTAAAAGAACATTGTATTTTATATAAAGTACTTATTTTACACTAAAAATTTCAGCAAGATTGGTTTTATAATTTTATCGCAAAACATTTCCAAAATTAACTTCACTTTAAGCTTGTCACATCAGGTACCGCTCTTAAATGCATTATCATTTTCAAAAAACACTTACTTATTTCTAACAATTCATATACCACTATTACAAAATAACGAAGTAGACAAAACCGTTTTACAAGTTTAGAGATCAGAATTGAGTATGGATGAAACTACTTATGAGTATTAATTTTATATGCATTAACTTTTTCGTTGTGCTAAATGGTTAATATATTATACTGACGAAGCATACAATGTGCCTAGTATTATATTAGGTGCCCAAATAATACTAGACTAACTAAATATGTTAATAATATTATTTATCCGAGTAATAAAAATACCGTTTCTTAACTGTTAGATTAAACTTACTGCGTTCCGTTTCCAGGTCCAAAAGGTCTTTTATCTTCATATTTAAGTTTATAAGGTACATAACATTCTTTGAACAACCCTTTAAACTGATTTCTTATATTGCAATGCCCTTCTTCGACTCTAACCTAATTGACAAATTTAAACCTGTCGAATGACGGAGTCTAAGGGACCGTTAGGTTAGGTTACATTTAAGTTATTCATAACCTATATTTTTCTTAGATAGTAAAATATCAATGAGGTTACAAAGTTATTACTCGATAGTTATAAGAAAAAATGTGTATACAGGATGATCCATCTGATGTAAGACATTAATTTTCTCGGTAAATATGAATATACCTACCTAAAAAGGTTATAGACTAAAAAAAAAGTATAATAAATAATTTTTTTTTGTTGCATTATGTCCAGTAAGTCGTCTGGAGAAATAGGTATATTTGTCATTTTATAGGTAATATTATGGCATGTCCAAAACTAATCTTGTCATAAACTTTCTATTGCCAATTTTGGGTGCTTTTGCCAGTTTTCAGCCGCTCATTTTCTAAGTAGGAGCACTTATGCCGGTTCTCTGGGAAATATATACTTTCCCAGACGACGTATTGGGCATAATGATTCCAAAAAAAAATCCACTATAAGAACAAACGTACCTGTCTGGATCTGGGTCGATACAACAGTTTATTCTCGTAATTAATAACGTCCGATTCATTGGTGCTGAAAAGGGTGGTAGGAGTGATGGTGTTGTTGTTTGTTTTGGTGGTGTTTGTGCTGTTGATGTTATTGGGGATCATTTCTTTGGCCATTGGATGTTCGTTGATACCGTACAGTTTTTCGCAAAGGACGTCCTTGCAATACTAAAACGAGTACACTGCATCAAGTAGTAGTATGGGATTGAAAACTGCATTACTTGCTTTCCAGAAGTGTTCCATGGTGTATATGTTGCGGTACTTGATGAAAAATGTGTAGGCAAAAGTGTCCTCGAAACTAGCGTCCAAGAACAACGAGGCCATTTTTTGGTTGACTTCATACATGTCGTACGAATAAATGTCTGAACAAGCTTTGGCAAACGATAATATAAAAAACGGTTAGTGCATAATATAGTAAATCATTTTTTTTCACAAGGAACAAGTATTTTATAATTTTAACTTATGTAGATAGGTAAATTTTTTTTTATATATTTCACATTCACCATGAATATTTAATACATTTTTTAACGTTTAAATTTAAATCATAAGTTGAAATTTAGCATTGGTGCGTATTGTTTTGGCAATGATGTGTGCATCAATTTAAATTTTTTCGTTTGGACCCACAATATTTTTCAAACCGCTAAACCGATAACTTCGTGTAGCAAGTATATAAATACCAGATTTATACAGTACTTTATTGGATCAATAATTTTAAAAAATGCACGCCTTTAAAACGAAAACAGTAAGTTTTTTCGGTTGGTATTATCGTTTTCCCAAACGCCATAGTGTTTATTTTTTAAAGGGTGTTTTTTTAAAAATACATTTACAAATAGAAAATACAATTTTAAATTATCCATGATGAAAAAAAGCTGTTAACTTTTATTTAGAAAATTATTTATTATTCGATTTAGGTTAAATTGTGACTTACATATCACGAGCAACGCGAAGAAAACAGCGTACAGTAGCATTTCTCGAATGGAACATTTAACGTACAGATCTCTGTCGCCAAGGTCGACGGCAATTTGACGGGTGGCCAATATCACTGAAAATTGTAAAAATTATGTAAATTGTGAAATTATTTAGGTGTTCATTTATTGGGCAAATAACATAATAGCATAATACATCTTTGGGCGGTAGGCCTGTTGCAGATATGTACCAATGTACAATGTAAAACTGATTTTACTTATGCAAGACAACTTAAGAGTCGAAGGAGATAGTAGACGTGGTAAGCAGAATTTAACATGTCGTTGGATTAAGTGGAAAAAGTAGTAGAGTAATGGTGTTTTTTAGATAGAAGGGATTTTCTACATTTTAAGATCAAAAATAAGTGTAGGAAATATTTAGAATTATAATATTAGTGTATTATCTATATAAATTTTATGACTAACAAAATAATTTTTTCAGTAAGTAATCAAGTATACAAATATAATAGTTTACTAGCAAATAATAATTTAAATATCATAAAATAAATTTCTAGGTACTCATTTAATTAGCTGGACAAATTTTCTTGACCCGAGTATCTATACTAGCTATATTAAATTATAATTAAATAACTATTTAGCTATTCATAAATCATCCAATTATTACATTTTTGAATTGTTAAAACAAAAAACAGATTTTGACATAGTAAATATTAATACAAAAGTATAAAACAATTAAAATTTGTTGAACAATAATATGTAGGCTTATTAAATTGGTAGATTTTTAGTTAATGTTATTTTATAATTTATAGTACCTACCTATTAAACAACATTGAAATTTGGTAAAATCTATTTAAAATATATATCTAGGTGTCTTATTTAATGAAAAATAATTTACTGAAAATATTAGCTAGTTGATAACCAGTTTTTAATAATTGTTTGTTAAAGTTTAAAACTTAAGACGTGAGACTTAGTTAAAAAATAAGTATTCAAAAGTATGCCAACCAGTGAAAATTTGCAGCAAATTATTCTTAATTTAAAAAGTTAATTAAAATATATATATATATGTAACCATTTAAGTTTCAAACCGACAGAGCTTTAAAAAAATACTATCTTTTACTTTTATAATACCTACTGTAAAATATTTATAACATAATAAAACATTTTTTTGTTTCAAAATAAAACTACAAAATTACAATTATTTTAAGAGATAATAATAGTGTCCCACGTTGAATTGATCACCCTATATATAGCTCGGCTTATTAAGGATAAGATACCCATTTTCTCTTAAAATACAGACAGTTTAGTTTATGTTATTCTGCAACAATTATTGTTTTTCATTCAGAGCTCTTAGACGACTTAGAGAATTTAGATGGCGGTAACGTATATTATTCAAATTCTATAAGGTTTTTGAGTTACTTAAGAATAATCTGTAAAGTACAAAGTTTAATACCCTTAGGACGGAAATTGATTCATGTAAGTTTTCAAAAGGAAAAACTACAAAATTGTCATTTTTTTTTTAGGAAAAAATTAGTGTCTTCTCCTTTATGAATCCCCTTGTAATGCCTATTATTATTATTATTAAAAATAGGGTTATTATCGAGGTTGCGAATAACAATTGGAAAAATCCAATATATTATTATTGTCTTAGCGTAGGTACCTTTCGGCTTTTCGGTGGTTACGTCATTATTCAAAGGTGGATCTTGGCGGTGATGACGACGATGATGTCGATGGTGGTGGCGACGGTGTTTAATTTCATAGGCCATACCAATATTTTATCCTACTCTCTACCCCCACAAAAAAAAAACAAAAAGCACAATCGAATAAATTATTGCGATCATGTTTAAATATGACACACAACTTGCGAGGCAACGTTTGTTATTAACCGCCAAACTGTTGCCACACGACCTTCTATCAGATGTTAATTTTGTACAATAAACATTATACCAGTGAGCATTTTTTTAACTGCAATGTGTAGATGAGAAGATATTGGTTTTTTTTTTTTTACAACGATGTGTTTTAAAAGGCAATTAGTTAAAACACATTGTACATTACAATAATTGTATACACATTTTATTAGTGAGTAGGTAATTCATCACATTAAACATATCTATACTTCTACATCTTTACAAGATCAAAACAAATTGAAAACACTTTTAATTATGTACGTTAATTGAACTAAAACGTCATGTTCAATCCCAGTGGTATACTTTTCCCGGGAGAGGCAGTTGAGTCGTTTTGACGGATTCTCCAGCTGGTATCCTAAAAAAAATTAACAATATGTCATAAACTTACATCATAAGTTATATACACGGTATGTTATATCAAGAATATACTGTATATATATTTTTCTTTTGTAAAATACAGTTAAGATAGATGGATAGATTTATTATATTTTAATTTTATAAGATCAATATACTAATATTACATTATACTATGCAAAATATAATATAAACAATATACTATAATGATTGTCTCTGTAAGTGAAGCTTGTTATGGAGACAAGTGTTCTTTCTTTTACTAAAATGTATATATATATATATTAGTTTGAAAACAATATAATAATAATTTTGTAAAAAAGGAATTTTGAAAAAAAAATAAGCTTTAGCACTTTTTAGTAGGAACCATTTTGTAAATCATTCCAAAATATTTTATATAGTCCAATCAGTCATAATAATAGTCACTGCTTTAAAAATAGTGACATAACTCAACATTTTGTAACTTCACTTAAACTGGTCTAAAACCTACAATATGTCATTATTCTTGTTTGAGGTCTTTACTATTTTCGAACACAAATCAAAAGTAAATTCAATTTATAGGATACATTTATAACTTTAAAACGTTGATTACTGAAATTAGAGATTTTTGAGTTGTGTCACTATTCTTAATGCAGTGTGAATTATTGAACACAATACATTCAGTATTTTTAAAAATATTATTCTATAGTTACTTTGCATTTTCAATATATTGAGTAGATTGCTCCACAACAACTATTGGCGGAGTTACTTCATGGCGTGCGTCCCGAACACAATAATAATTGTTGTTTACTTTATGATGGGGTCCGCCCGGAACGTTTGGAGGTGGTTGAGTAGCAGCAGACACTTCATTGGCCATTCTCACATTGGGTTTGAATTTACGCTACAAATATGTTAATATACATTTTAAATATTACTTAATAATATTATTGTATAAAATCACTTTCAAATAAACACATTAATGCGTATCTGTAGATATATGAGCATTGTTAATAATGTGTTTAAAACTGTATTTTTAGTATTAGAGTGGATATGATTAGCGTTGGTTGTCTGTCTATATTAATTTGTTGCTGTTGTTATCCATATATCGTAATTAATAATATAATAAAAATATTTTTTTAGAAATCTATTGACTGTTGATTCAATTTATTCATAAATTATAGGTGTTATTTTAAGTTGGGGACTAAACCTATCCAATCCCACCAAGCAAGGTGGGTTGTTATAAGTGAAGCAACACATATAACAAGTGCCTATAGCCATAAAAATGATAAATCCGCCTCCGACCTTATTATATAATTAGATCCGCATGTATAACAAAATAATGCTAACGGTTGATGTACGTAGTTTTTTACAGTTATCAGTCCAAAATGTGTAGAATGATAACTGATCACGAGTCGGAATTTATAGGGAAAATAATCTGTAATAACATCTTCAAATGGTGAACAGACGGGTACTTTGATGGTAATAATCCAACTATATTATTTTTGAATATATTAGTAAATAAAGATGGAAGCTCACATGGAATTATACTCAAATCAATATAACAAACATTCAACATATTTGCGTTTATTTTATATTTACTTTTTAGTTTGGGTTAGTTAATAATTTTAAGAGTGTTGTGTTTTTAGTACTTTTTTTTTTTTAAATCAAATATGTATAATTCGGATAACGATGCAGTCGTTGATACGACCGTTTCCAATGTCAAGATAAAAGTGATTAGTTACAATATTTATATTTTATTTAGTCACTTACTCCGCCTAAGAACGTTCTCAGAGCCGATATGAAACCGGATGGTTGAAACTGTGAAGGAATTTTATAGACCCAATTTGCCATTTTTCAGTATTTTAAATAAGTTTACTGCCAATTAACAAAAAAAAAAAAAAGAGTTTGAAAATCTACCTAGAGAATTTCTTTTAAATTAATTTCTTATCGGATTTATCAAATATGCAGCTGCTGTTATCAATTAAAATATATTCTATTGAAAAATATTATAATCAGATTACCAGCAGCTGTTGCCAAGGTTTATACCTACCGTTCTAGTGTATTATATAATAACAGCTGCTCAGTAATAATTTTTAATTGGACAACTAACCATTAAACAATTATGGTATGCCTTATGCAGCTATTTAATACAAAGCAAGTAGCAACGTTTATTTTATTATTCATATTATATAATATCACGTCTTCAATAAGACAATATTGTCAATAATTATGAAATGCTGTAAAGGAACAGCTGACGTCCTTGATAACAACAACAATAACATTGATAATATAATATAAACGTCGTAGTAGAATTACATTATACTATAATATTAAAATGTCAAGTATAACATAAATTCTACTGCAGTAGTTGTCTGTGTAGATTGTTGTTATTGTTTTGCTACTATGTTTAGTCAAAACAACGACAATGGTATTTTTTTCACATTTATTTTGCCGAAGTCTTAAAAATGACCCCTTATTCCGATTTATGATGCGCGTTATATTATAACAGCTATCGTGTCGACTAAATTCAAAAAATTTTTTGTTGACAAATCAAAAAAAAAAAAAAAATGCCATTGCCCTGTATTGGACACTCATAAAGTTACCTACATTAAATCGGGCGTTTGAATAATTGTACAATGTCTGCCGATTCTCCTTGTAAAGCGTCCAAACATGTTATTGGAAAAACCGTTTTGCCAGGACCCATCGTTGACCGATCGATCATTAACAGTGTCACCGGCTTCATTCAAGACGTAGTTCCTCATGTGAGTATAAATGCATCTCTTTCATATGGGTGATGTGTATTTATGTAAATTTCCACTTTCAGGGTTATTCTACCGTGGTCAATGTCGATAACAGAGAAAAAATACTTTGGACACAATTCGAGACTTTAGATCCCAATGAATTTGCCTTCAACTATGAAAACGATGAGACGCTCATGTCTGGCGTCTCGCCTATACTTCTTGTCTTGGGTTATGGATTTGGTGTCCAGGTAAATAACCATAATATAGTGTATTGAGAACATAATTTAATTATTAATAATATTTTAGCAATATTATGTAAAAACTAAAAAACAAAAAAGTATCGTTAAAAAAAATATTGGTCAGTGGCCAGTTGCAGAAGATAAAATATAAATGCTTATAGATTATTTGGAACTTTTTTATTTTATTTATTTAAAATTGTAAATAGACTAATTAATATATATTTGAGAATCTGTTTGATTTAAATTTTTGCTGTAGACAATAAGTAGGGTTATCATAATATTATCTTTAATATACGCTATTTAGGGTAGGTTAGGTTAGGTAGCCGTATATACTCTAATTGTGTACTTATTTAAACTTGTATAACCTATGACTGCTATGTACATAGGTTTCTGTAAATGAAAAAAAAAGAAATAATTAATTGAATTTTCAAATACAGAACTTAATAATTTTGTTTAATATTTTTATTACAATGCATATTATGTTATAGGTATGGTATATTGGTGCCAACGGTGAAGCTTATGAAGTTTTATCATGGTCCCAGGGTATCGTTAGAGTCTTAAGATTTATGCCTTCCCATCATCCAGATTTAAAGTTCCGACAAGATCCGTTTGCTCATAAACGACCTTTGATTGCTTTATGCGATAGCTCAGGTGCTGGACCACAATTTTGTTCCGTTAGTTTTATATCGTTGACTTGCGGAGATGTGGTATGTGAAACGTTTAAATCATTTGTATTACAGGATAGTGCCCACTTTATCTCGATTATTATTTGTTTAGGTGAAAACAATCAAATTTAAAAACCCTGTAGTAGACATAATTGTGAATCGATTTGCTGTAGCAGTTGTATTCCTGGAAAGAATTGCTGTATTTGACGCATTAACAGTTGAAGACATAACGACGATCACTACATGTTATCCGAGTCCTGGTATTAAACAAAATCCTATAGCGCTAGGAACCAGGTATTTTATTTGAAATAAAAAACAACATTATTAGAATTCATCTAACCAATCTGTATACTACCCCACAGATGGTTGGCTTATGCAGATCAGAAGTTGGTTTCGTGGAGTCGATCCATCGGAGGTTACGAAGGCGAAAACGGACATTCATATACGGCTACGGTTCTACATGCAGCGAAAACATTAAGTCAAAGTTTGCGTGACTTGAGTGGATCTGTGGCTAATAGCATAACTGGGGTTCATAATTCAAATTCGACACATAATATGTCAGTCATAAATGATGCCAATCAAATGAATCCGGGCATAATCACAATTGTTGACATTAAAGTATGTACATACACAATTGTTGTGTTCCCATATTAACTCTTTTTTTTTTTTTTTAATTTATTTTTATTATTATTTATTTTAGAATAAAGTATTAAAAGAAACCACTTCCCATGGGCCTGACATCGTGGCTCATTTTGCTGCTCATTGTGAAGCTATTGTAGCACTAAATTTCGATCAGTCGGGATTGATGTTGATCACTGCCGATAAGAATGGCCATAGGTTTAACGTGTTCAAAATACATCCAAACGTGTTGGGTTCATCATTTGCATCAGTACACCATTTATATACATTACACCGGTATAGTTTTCTTTTTATTTATTTACTTAAGACAGTTTTCTTTTTTAATCAATTTTTATTACTGTAGGGGTGATACAACTGCCAAAATTCAAGACATACAGTTCTCGAGCGATTCAAGATGGGTAGCTGTAAGTTCATTGAGAGGGACAACTCATTTATTTCCAATCACACCCTACGGAGGACCCATTGGCCTGCGAACTCACTCAACTCCACATATTGTAAATAAATTATCCAGGTAAATAAAAAATATGAATAATTATATTAACTTATTAAAGTGTTAACTTTAGTTATTAACTAAAGCTTAATACTTTAGTTTCCATGTGGTAATAATTTAACTAAACATTGTAATTAATATGATTATTTTTGCACTAGATTTCACCGCAGTGCAGGATTAATATCGGATGGCAGAAATAGTCCAGTGATGACAGAGTCATTTCAAGGGTCTCAAATTATTTTACCATATTCTAATCCGTGTGTAATTCCAGTTCCACATCCAATAGTTGTACATTCATTGTGTCAAATACGATCGCAGCATAATAAAATAACGCCAGACGAAGTTGGTATATCTACTAGTATACGACTGTCCACTTGTTTCGGTCATGGCCGAGTTCTAGATACGATTATGATTAGAGATCTGTCAAAAGTGTCGTATAATCCCAAGAAAAACGTTGCCGATTCTTTATATATCATGACGAGTAATGGTATCTTAACTCAATACGATATGTTCCCAGTACATTCAAACTGTAAGTAAAATAATTCACTTTTGTATAGTGCCCTAATTAAAATATCCAATTAGTTTGCTTAACACCATTATTGACAATTGTCTTGTTGATAACATATTTTAGCTATATCCAAAGAAAAATTATTCGATGACGCAATGATTGAATTAAATATTGATCCGAAAACTGAATGGAACTTATACAAACCTCCTCTTCACGCATCAACAGTCAACCCTCCGCTAAATAGGGGCAACCCGCTATTGGATCTGTTTGTGCATTTTCCGGTTTCGAATATGACAAATAGTACTGAAAAAAAATCTTTGGAAAATATAGACGAACGTTGGTTGTCTCAAGTAATGATAAAATTTGTCATAACAAATTACATATTTTGTTAACGTGTGTTATTTTGTATTACAGGTTGAAATCAGCACGCATGCTGGTCCACATCGCCGTCTTTGGATGGGACCACAATTTGTGTTTAAAACTTGTAATTCTACAATAATAAGGTAACGCTTAATACAACGCTCAAAAATTAATTGTGAGTTTATGCATAATGACAATTTTATTCTTTCAAAGGTCTGAATCTGATACTCAGTTAAATGATAACGAAAATGGTCCTCGGCTATTAAAATCAAACCCAGTCAGTGTTCCCCAAACGGGTAGTAATTACAGGCAAAGCACTCCAGTATTTATTGAATGTGGCTCAAATAGTAAGTATAAACATTAAACAATTGTTATGATTATATTTGATATTACTTTTTCATCATGTTTTAACATTTTCAAAAGTGACATGAGTCTATTGAACCTACTTTACTGCTAAAAAGGCCAATAGGATATTGTTTAAAATATTATGCTTAAGCGACAATATTTATTCATTCGCTAATCACTAATAAGCTAAATATGTGTATTTTACTAGATTAAAAACAAATGGGTAAAAAGTTTTAGATTTATAGATTTTATTTATTGTTTTGTAGTACATTAATTGAATTTCCCCGTAAGGACTTGCTAGTCTTAAGTAATATTTAAAAAATAAATAACTAATGTAATTTTTTGCTGAGATATTGTTTGAAAACATACAAAAATTTGTTGTTACTAATTTAAAAGATACACATTAATTTATATATAACCGCTAAATAGACTAAATTATTAAAATTAAAAATACATTAATTGAGTATAATTTATTTCCAATAGGTAGATACAAAAAATATCCATAATTTTTGTTCACTTTTAAAATTATGTAATTTCCTGTTGCACGTTGTCTCATTATAAAAGAAAGCAGTTCCAAGCGTCGTTACTTTTTGAATTAGTTTCTTTCCAACACTGCTAAATTTATTACTACCGTTTGGTAAAATGTCTTTTTTTTCAATTAAGCTAAAATAAATAAATGTTGTATATTATAGTAGTTATGTAAATTTATCAGTCAAACAAAATTGGACGCGTTATTAATTTGTATTACATTTATTTTGTTTTCAGGTAGTTTCGATTATTCGCCAAAGTTTCTAGACATCAACCAAGGAGACTCATCAGATGTATCGTCAGATCAAGGCGATAGCAAGATACTCGAAGACTTGGCAGAAGCCATGAACGATAACCTTCAAATCGAAAAAACTGGTAATAACAGTATGATCAATTAATTAATAATAATTATAAAAAAAAAAAAAAAAATAGAAACGAATGGTTCATATCGTTTACGCTCGTATCAATAACATGATTAAACCTTTGAAACAACTAACATTTCAGTATAAAGTAATTGGGTTTTTCTTTCAGACCTTTCAGAAACGGAGATGGCCGACGAAAGCCCGTATACCATACAAACTGTTACGACCAAACGGTGTAAAAAAGCGAAAAAAAGAAAAAATAAGTAAACGTAGGTGTTTAATCAAAATTGTATTAGGTAATTTATATTGTTAGTCAATAATATTATATTTATTATAATTATCGCAAAAGAAACCATTGTTGTGCACAATTTCGATTTAATTGTTCCAAGTGAAATTTGAATGTAAATTTTTTTTTTTTTTTTTTGTTATTATTATTTAAAAATTGCATGTAAATAGATACCAAACATCAAGTGGATACAACAGTACGTCGTCGTGTTTATTCTAACCGAATCCATTAGTTTTAGAATATTTATAAAATCTATATTTATTCATTGACTCTGTTTAATTGTTGTTAGATTTAACGGTGTAATATAAACGATCAATTAGTATGCATTTTATTAAGCTTTGTAAAACTTGTTGTCATTTGGTTATCGTCGTGGTTTGTATGTGCTCGATTATTTGTAAAGTATCGTTTGAATACCATTGGGCGTGTGCCGCGCAAAATCAGGTTGGCTGCGGCGGTTCGGTGAGTATTGTCTTGGGATTTACCTACAATAATAATAATAATAATATGCCGAGCTAAATATTACAAAGGTTCACACGTCATGTGTGTGTGTGTGTGTGTTGTTGGTAAGCTATCGCGATATTTCATTTATAGCCAAATGCTGCTACGAAAACAGACGAGGCGCCTCGTTTGAAGTCGCCAATCGATTTTGTCGTACAGTACGGCTACTGTTATGTCATGTTCATGGTAGCCATTTATTTACATTGCTTGTATACGTCGTTTGACCGATCCGCTGTGGTCGTTGTTGGAGAAAATAGCGACACGGAAGACAGTGTTAGTGTGCCAACTGTACTATCTGTCAACGAGGACCTCGACGCATTAGCCGACGACGACGGTGGCCCTTCGATTGTTTTGTTCAGCACCCAATCATTCGAACGCCGGACATGGAGCGGTGATTGGAATAAACATTTCAACGACAAGGATGATTATTGAATTTACACGGTGAAAACATTAAAAACGACGTAAGGACACAACGAAAAGTTTTAAGTAACGTTTTTTTTCTAGTTGAATTTCTAGTGTTGTTTGTTGAGAATCCAGTGAACGTTTTTTTTTTTGGGGGAGGGGGGGCTACTAATTTTCACATAAACTCGAGTCACGTGGAACTAACGATTGTTCTCTAAACTTAGTGAAGGAAACTAAATAAAAAAAAAAAAAATTACAATTTGTACATTTTTTTTTGTTGCATTTATTACACTAATAACAAATAATCTGTTGAGCACACTCCATTCTTTTGTTAAATATTATCCAAATGTCTAATAAGCAATGCTACTATAAAATGTGTAAAAAATAAAACATTAAATAACACTTTCTTGCACGAAAAACCTTCCAAAGCATAACCTTAACAACTCGTTGTTCATTTTGAATGGCCAAGAGAGGTGACACAGTCAATTTACACAAAAACGTTAAGTTCAGAAATACACAATATACTACTCTTCAAGTCTTGACTAGGAAAATTCACCTGCATGGTAGTTACTATACGAAAAACTACAATGGTAACCTAACCTAATCGTTTTGAAAATAATTTAGTAACCTAACCTAACACCAATAACATTATAACTAATTGTTTATCAGAGGTGCTGCTAGTTAGGCTACAACTTTATCAGAACACCAAAAACTTTACAAATAATTTTTTCATTAAACTTATACTATTTCTATAGATTATATTCTTAGGTTTAATAGTTGGCTTGAATGTCGTTGCTCGTGACATTTATACTATTTTACAAGTAAACTAATTGAGCATACATTTAAGTAACAAAATTATAAAAAAGGCTTTCAACAACGAACACAAAAAATTAACTCAATATTAGCATGACATCGCAGGACGATGAAATAAAGAAATGTATAAATGTCTCTTTGACCAGGCACAACTTTTATAGGAAAAAACACCAAGTACCGCCATTACAAATCAGCGATAAGGTACCTATAGACATGTAAAGCTGCTTAAAACCATGACGAAAATTTTGTATTTATTTTTAACATAATTAACGATAAATTTAGGTCGTTATTTACAATTTCTATAAAATACACACAAGGACTTACAACAAATTCAGTGCCTACAAAATTCATAAAATTCACTGAATTATGTTATGATATTCTAAAGAAAATGATAAAAATCCATTCGGAACTTTTTTGATATTTAAATAATTTATTTTCCATTGGCCACAGCTTAACGCCATTAGTCAAGAGTGGGCCAACCATTTGGCCAAGGAAGACAAATGTTATCACAGACCCAACAGCTCATATGGCGAAAATATATTCTGTTATTTTAATTCAGAAGGCAGCGATACTTTACAAGACCTCAGTCAAACAGCGGTTGATAGTTGGTACGATGAAATAAAATATTTTAAGTTTGACTGGAAAGAAAAAGATATGGGCGATGCTAACAAATCTCGTAAGTAAATACAAATATTCATGTTCACTTGTTTAACCTAAAATTCACATAAAAATATTTGGTGATGCTACCGCACAATCTACCTGCCTAAATATTTTAATCCGTAATTGTATTTATCTAGATCATTTCACTCAGACAATTTGGAAAGCCAGTAAAGAATTAGGAACAGGAGCAGCTAAGAGTGAAAAAGGAGTTGTGTATTTTGTGTGCAATTATAACCCAGCAGGAAATGTTTTAGGACAGTTTGCAGAGAATATCAACAATTCATCTGAAAAATAACAGACATATTTAAGCTAATTAGTTTATCAAATAGTTAATAAATAGTTGTATGTCCTTATTACTGAAGCAAGAACTCAAATGTTCCAGGGCCGAATGTCTTAATATATAAGAACAACATAATTTGTATGGATAGCGTTGTGTACAAATAACTAGATAATTAGTGCTCACACTATAGACCTTCAGACAACGCATAGAAGGAGTTTTAAACCAACTGAAAACCCGTAATAAAATTATATAATCAAAGCTAGAGACGTCACGCAAGAGTAATACTTATGGTTGTCAGCTTTAACAGCATTTTTACACCAGAATAATTTGGTTTTCATTTCATCAAAATCGGTACAGTAGTTAAAAGCGGAAAAAGGGAATGAACAAACATACAGCGTATCACACTTCTTTTTGGCGCAGCCGGGTAACTATTTGGGTAACACCGTTGTTATATTATACTGCTAATAAATTCTCGCCAAGGGATCTTAAAAACTCTTTTAATTGTGTCGAAGTGATTTTGGAAAACAATTTTAGAATAATAGATATTTTTGATGTAGGGCGATAGTTGGTAATTAAGTTCTTATTATCTTTTTAAAGGCAGGGTTAATAAATGTAAATTTCCATAATGTGGAAAAATAACCATTATTTAGTGAAAAAATAAAAAGATATTGAATTGGGCGAGAGATCTACAGCTATACAAAAAAGTCGAGGATAAGCCGTCGGGCCCAACTGCAATTATATTATTACAGAGGAAAAATATAGACTAAAAAAGTCAACTATGCTTTGAGGATTGTCGGCTACATTGCCAATGAATGAAAAAGAGTTAGGGAAACTTGGAGATGACCTAATATTTTTTTATAAAATACCAAAATCTATTTGGGTTGGATTTTAAGAAGTGTTGAGTGAAATTTATATAATTTGAATAATTGATTTTACTTTAATTTTTGCATTGTGTACGAAGTGATAAAAATTAAAAATAACCATAATGATCGTTAGATTTTTTATAGAGTGCGTGTGCAATATTTTTGTTTTTAATTAAAAGTTTTAATTTGTTTGAGAACCAATTGGGAAATTTGTTACTGAATATTTTTCTTTTTGAAACGTACGAGTTGATGGTAAAGAATAGAATAGAGTAAAATTGTTCAACATTTACATCAATATCATTACTTGAATGAAATATATCTGTCCAATCTACGGAGCCGAGAAACAAATAAATAGAATTATAATCGCCATTTCAATCAAATGAAGCCTCTGGAACTGGGAAATGTAAATTGTTAGTGAGTAATGTATAAGTTAATTTTAATGGAGGATGATAATTATCAATAGGAACTATGGAATCGGAAAGACAACTAATATGATCTGAAAAAGAATGTGTTAAAAACGAGATCAGTCATTGTATTTTTTATGATTTGAAATGGAATTTATTTGAAGTAGATTTAATAAACATAATTTTTCAAGAAAAATATTTACAGAGAAGGTAAAATTAAAATCTAATGAATTCTTATTTAGAGTTAGTAAGTTAAAATCACCAAATAGTAATACATCTATATCAGGATAGGTTGAAATAAAATGTTTAACAACATTGAAATATTCTATATATAAATTTGAATTAGAGCCCGGGGGGAAGTAGACAGAACCTATTGTAAGTTTTTTTGAGTTATTTAATTTAACTAGAATAAAACATTATTCTAAAGAATTAATAAAAATATCTAATTTAGAAGATACATATTTACCACTCGTAGAAATTAGAACACCACCACCCCTAGAAAATGAACTAGTTAAGTGGAGATTTGTCGCATTTAAAGATAGAGAAATTGTGAAATCCGAGTTCAGAAGAATTAACATTATTATTATAGACTCCATATAACAGAGGTTGATCTATTAGATAATCTATAATGTAGGGCCATGTTTTAGTAAAAATAAATGCATCAACACGTGGTATATGAGTTTTCGTATATCAATTTTTGTATTAAGGCCTCTGACATTCTGATAGTAACATTTAAAAGAAGAAGAACAAATAGAGTTAGTCAGTTTTTTGGATTAGATATTATAGGAGTACCATTATAATATTTTATAATTAAATCAGGTTCACCATTCGATCTTCGACGAACATTGAACATATGATCTCGCTGAATTTTTGTGCGGTTGGAGGAAAATCGCAAGTGTTTCCATTCGGCACTGGATTTTAGTTTGATTTGAAATGAAAAAATAGAGTAGATAAGGCGGCTTTGATTAGAAAAAAACATAATTTAATTGTTCTCGGTTTACTGGAGGTCTTTGGTACAAGACCTGGGCGGGAAATATGTGTAGGTTGAGCTTGGAGTCCCAGATGGTCAAGAATGTCTTGAACAGATGTATTATCGTCGGAAGGGTTGGTAATAGATTCGGGTGGATTAAATAGCAAAACATTTTTTAATCTGGATTGTCGATCCATCATTTCTTCACTAACGTTATTTACCGCCTTGTTTTGATCTAATGATTTTAAATTAGTTTCAGTGTCAGTAACACGTACCTACAAACACTCGTTATCAACTGATTATCACTGTCGAGGCGAATTATAAGGTCGTCCACACGAGTTGTGAGTTTAGATCATTTTTCGGACTGGGAATTAACCAGAGCAATGAGTTTATTTTGCGACAATTTTATTTCATTGACACTTTTGATTAGATCATTTAATTTACATAGTGAAATATGTGTGTAAGATTACAGAGAAAAGTAACAAGTAACTATTTTCCATCGAGGTGACGGGTAAATCTATCACACTATTGCAATAACTGGTTTAGCGCACAATGTTGCATGTATTAATAGTTAAATAATAAAATATTGACTGACGAATGTGTACCGAATAAATTTGTTTAAATTTTAAAAGTTATGTATACCATCTTTATGTGCATTGTTTACTATTGAATTTCGTGTTGAACGGTGTGTTTTCGTATCGGTTTCCATTAGACCTTTTCATAAGCCAATTGCTTTAGCTTTCTTATGGTTATACGCGAACAAGAGCCATACTGTCATTTGAAAATAAATAACTAAAATATTATAAAACAAAATTAGTACAATACATAATGGGTCTGAGAAAATCACAGGGTTATATATACATAAAATCGGGTATAGTTACTATAACTATTTTTTTTTGTTACCTAGCACTTCGCAATTTTTTATTATTTTAAAAAACGTGAGTACGCCAAGTTAAGCTGGAAACACTAATCATAAAGTCCAAATGGCTATACAAATTTTGTCGGATCATTTTATTGGAATCTATATAAAAAATCAAAATAATATTTTGTTTAGTTCATGGTTTAAACGAAAAATATTGAGGTTCAAGGGACATCAAAAATATGAAATGTCTATTTTTATAATTCATAAAAATGGAAAAATAAAAAAAAATAACTTAATTAGCCTAAAGTATTAAATAGAAATTATTCACACGCCTATTCCTGGGAATTGACAATTTATGTTTTTAACACAAATTACCAAAAAAATTGCTTACTTACAAATTGCTACTTTAGAATAAAAGAGGAAATTTTGAGGGGAAACCCGACTATAAATAAAAATGTTTGCGTGTAATCGATTATTTTATAATAAATCCTATTATTTTAATTAAAAATTAAGTGATATCAAGTTGGGCAAAAAAAAAAGTTAAAATAAGGACAACTCTGACGTAGAGTATACAAAAAATTGCTTTTATAAAGTAGTAATTTTAAAATGGTGGTTAACGTACGCAATCCGATAATAAATGCATAGATCGATCTCCAATATTTGTCGGTTTGAATAACTACTATGATGATAGTCGCCAGATATAATGCTGCGAAGATGTACTGAAATATTATGTATTCTACAAGGCAAACCTTAATTACACCTGTGTCTATGTTCGTTCCTAATATATTTGCACCCTATAAAAAAAATACACTTGATTAGGCCAATTAAAAAGGGTATTAGTAAATTTTACACTGTTTTACAAGAGAGCTATATGAAATTTGTTTTTCCCTGCCATTGAAGTCCATTTATCCTTCAATATTATGTATTTTGAAACATTTTTGTATTATGTTAAAATCAACACAGATAATTAACACATTGCCAAATATTGTATAAATATGAACATATACCCTTTTGGATCTAATTATTTCATTAAATTTTTTATACATACGTGAGTTAAATTTAAAATTTAAATTCTTATGAGTGTACTTACTTCGAGAAAATAATTTTTTGTTACAAAGCATAGAGAGAAGATGAGGATACAAATATTTATGCATATGGCATACGTATACGGCGTTTCCTCTGTTGTATCTGTAATATAGTATGTTAAAATAAATATTAAAATTGTGAAGAAAATTGCTGAACTTAAGTTCAACTTACTATGTTGTAAATATGAGTAAGCTGACATCAATTGTATTAAGTCAAATAACGTGTAAATCTAAAAAACTTGATTGTATTTTGGTTACAGTGTTTGTTAAAGGGTTTCCATTAAAAATAATAGGCTTACCCAAAAAAAAAGCATGGTATAGTAGACCCATTTTTTATTTGCCATTCCACAGTGTGAGTCATCTCTACAACAAGGAACACAATTATATAGGTTGGCGTATATAAATATATCTAAGCATATAACACCGGTGCACATTTTAATTATTAAGCGGTAGTCGTTTCTATAATAAAATAAGAGTTTCACTATATAGATCAAATTAAACTGTCAAACGGCAACAACACGTTGCTACCGTGTAAATCGTAGATTCATTTTCATGTTATGGCCAGCATAGCATAATATGATAATATTGAAACGGTAACAATATAAAATATATGATTAAATGTAATTGTTACTTTATTTTGTATGGTGGTAACAGGTAACACTGTACCACACCATTTAGTTGTAATATTGTACACCTATCTGTTAATAAAACCTGTTCGGTTAGTCCACGCTAAACAGTCATACGCGTTGCTTCTTTTGCTCCCTCGCTTATTTTCTCTCTAGCACTAAACACCTTTAGTAATTTATTTTTCGACTATAAGTGTGGTAACGAAACGTCGCCCCTTTTAGTCGAATTTTCACGGTTCAATATTGTTATCATATAAAGTAATAGAGATGATTATGCGATTTAATAGTTAAATGTTACATATACTTTGAAATATCTGTAGTCTGTAGCAAACATGGACTTTTCCAAAAACCGACACAAAGAAATTTCGTATTTTTAAATCAAAAACATTGCCTTAAGTTAGGTTCTTATCTTGTACATTTTTAGAATTTGTATGACCCCCAGTCATGGGACATATCCATGTCAATATAAAGCATTACAAAAATCGGCAAAAAAAAATAATAAGTTGTGTACTAGTCAAGAACATATTTATGTTAAAATTAGTAAAGCTAAATTTAACGTAATCTTTGCCATTTGCCAAGGTCCTCAGTTGTGAACATGATGTGACATCTATGAGTTTCTTCAGATCTTGAAAGTATAAAGTTCTTGTTACTTCTTCTCCTCAGGATCTTCCCTCCAAGATGTTTCTAATGAAAGTGTTATGTCTAATCAAATGTCCTGTAAGTTTCGTTTTCTTCTTCAGTATGTGTGTTATTACATTCCTTTGTCGTATGACTTATGGCAAAAGATGCATGAGCCCATATTGTCGATTGGAAAACACCGTTGATATACAGGGTGTATCAAAAAGAATGGCGGGGTTTCAAACGGCTGTAGGTTGTGAAGTATTGGGCGTACAGCGCCTCCGGTAGGGCTTGAATGAAAGAGGGAGTTGTCAAGTTTTGAATGACTGTCACTAGATGTCTCTCCACGTTCCCGTTTGTGTCGCCAGCCTTCATTGTTCAGTTTGCCAAGATGACGTCCTCACAAGAGAAGTGATCGAGTTCACGAAGCGTAATTCAGTTACCACTATGAAACATCTAGTGACAGTCATTCGAAACTAGACAACTCCCTCTTTCATTCAAGTCCTACCAGAGCGCCGTAGGTCCAATAATTCACAACCTACAGCCATTTGAAATCCCACCATTCTTTTTGATACACCCTGTATTATACTGCAAACAAGTTCTCGCCAAACTCTCGCTAAAAACGATTTTGATTTTGCTGAAGTGATAGTATAGAGCTAACGAAAGTGGTGTACTTGAAAATATTACTTTTTAGCGAGATGTAATAACAGCGCACAATGTTGCATGTATATCAATACGCTATTTAACTATTAAGTTAAACAATAAAATAATCACTGACGAATGTGTACCGAATAAATTTGTTTATTTTTAAAAATTATACATAGCATCATTATGTGCATTGTTTACTATTGAATTTTGTGTTGAACCGTGCGTATTCGTATCCGGTTGATTCCTTTAAACCTAATTGGTTAGGATTGAGATAGTTGATAGTTCAACGCGTAATAGAGCCATGTTAACATATGCAAACTATGAACTAAAATATTATAAAACATAAAGTTAGTGCAAGACATAACGGGTTTGAGAAGATCAAAGGTATATAGAGGAGAATCGTGAGTCGGGTATTTTAACTTTTTTTTTCTTAGCACGCTCTCAATTTTTTTATTATTTTTAAAAACGTGAGTATGCTATGTTTAAACTGAGTTGAACGACAAAACCACGTGTTGCAAAGCTTTCGAAATACTAATCATAATGCCCAAATGACTTTTAATACAAATATGAAAATCAATAATTTTAATTAAAAAGTTGTTGGTTTGTATCATTAGAATATGTATAAAAGGTCAAAATAATATTTTCTATAGTTCATGGTTGGAACTAAAAATAATGATGTTTATAAGACATCAAAAATATGAAAAAACTATTTTTGTAATAAATTATATTTTTATAAATAAAAATAAAAATTGAGTAATTCTAAAAAATAAATCTTAATACCTCAAAGTACTAAACAGAAATTATTCACATATCTATAACTGGAACTTGACATTAAAATATGTTTTTGACACAAATTACTATAGAATCCATCAACTGACATTTTGAGGGATAACCCTAATATAAATAAAATATTTGCTTGTAATCGAGTATTATAATAAATCCAACCAGTAGTTCTTAATTGGGCAAAAAAAATTAAGTTATAGAAGGACTACACTAGTATAGAGAGTACACAACATATTGAATTATTTACTAATAAAACTGTAATCGTGTAGACATTTTAAAATAGTTGTTAACGTACTGATTCCGAAAATAAAAAGATCCAATCCCCAATAAGTGTGAAACTCAAAAATTAGACCCTTGACCATCACTACATATATTATCATGAAGATGTAATGAAATATGATGTATGCTATAAGGCAAGACTGAATTGCATCTGTCCCTATGTTCGCTCCTGTTATACTTGTACCCTATAAAAAAATTACACATGATTAGTCATGTTATACCTCTTCAAGTGAGAATCAAAAGGGTATTAGTAACTTAAAATTTAATTTTTATACTTACTTTAGTTAAATTAAAAATTGTAATTCTTATGAGTGTACTTACTTTAAGATAGTAATTCTTTGCCAAGAAGCATGAAGTGAAGATGATGTTAAA
The DNA here is from genome assembly GCF_023614345.1 of Adelges cooleyi. NCBI lineage: Eukaryota > Metazoa > Arthropoda > Insecta > Hemiptera > Adelgidae > Adelges > Adelges cooleyi. The sequence continues at coordinate 981,425 of NW_026095795.1, forward strand.
CACATTTAAGCATATAGGCAAGATAATCATTCCTTTTATGTCGGGTTCTGTTACCGAAGACATGAACATTAGCAATGATTCCAACAAGTCAAATATCATGTAAATCTAAAAACCTTTATTTTAATTACTCAAATTGGTTACAACGTTTGTTAAAGTGTTTCCATTAAAAATAATAGGCTTACTAAAAAAATAAGCATGGTATAGTAGACCCACTTTTTAACCGACATTCCACAGTGTGAGTGTTCTTTACAAGAAGGAAAAAGCTTATATAGGTTACCTATTATAAGTAAATCTAAGCAACAACAACCGGTTAGGCACATCTTATTTATTAAGTAGTAGCTTTTTTTATAATAAAATAAGAGTTTGATAAAATATATAGATAAAATTATATAAAATTCAACTGTTAAATGTCAACAACACGTTGCTACTGTGTAAATCGTAGATTCATTTTCATGTTATGGCCAACATAACATATTATCATATAAAATAAAAGAGATGATTATGCATTATAACAATTAAATGTTACATATACTTTGAAATATCTGTAGTCTGTAGCCAACATGGACTTTACCAAAAACCGCCAAAAAGAAATTTTGTATTTTAAAACCAAAAACATTACCTTAAGTTAGGTTCATATCTTTCTTTTTGAAGTTTATGAAGTTTATCTAGAAAAAACCTATGGTTATATTTACAATAAATGAATATTAAAAAACCCTTTACCATAAAATAATACACTCTTCCGCATGTACGACGTATTTCGGCGAAAATGTTGTCAACACGTTTTATACATTTTAATAAAATATTTTGTAATGGATTAAGTCTCAGTTTTACAAATTGTTTTTATTTTTCAACATTTCTATTGCCTTCCTAATATTAGGTTTTTTACATTTTGTAGTAATTTTGCAGATTTGATACTATTATTAGTATTCAATAAATGTTCCAGAACAGGAGATTTGTGTACTTCTTGGTTTTTAATGTTCCTTATGTGTTCTTTAAACCTATCCTCAATATTTCGTTTTCTCTGACCTACATAGCATTTATCATATTCTTCACATTATATATTATAAATCCCGGATTTTTCCTCTTCCCTTATTTTATCTTTGATCCTATCTAACAGAGATTTTAAGTTCTTACTTTTTGATGCGACTAGAGTTATACCGTGATTTTTTATAAATGTTTGTTACCTATTATGTGGATTACCCCTTGAAATACCTGAAAAATAAACTATACCTGATTTTTTTATTTTTTCATTGTCCCTCCTAAGCGTGCTGGCTATTCCAACTTCTCTTGACCATTTACGTTTATTAACTAATCTAAAAATTGTGTTATGTGTAAAGAGTTTTTTCATTTCAATCGTGCTGGTCTTAGAGAAGTAAATTTTAGAAAATTGACTAAAGCTTCGAAGGAAAATAGGTCTTGTTCAAATTGCAAAACGAAGAAAAAAACATGTCTATTTTTTTTAATACTGCTACTTTTAAATTACCTTAGTAAAATTTACCCGTTATAATAGTTTAATAGTATGATCAATACTTCAATTTTTATCATTAATCAAGAAAGGATTAAACAACGTTTTTCTTTTACAAGATTAGTCTTATTATTTTAGAATCGTTTATGCTATTAATTTTCCAGATATTAAATATAAAATAATTAGGGAATAAAATTAAAAAAATAACAATGAGAAATTACTGATAATGAGATAAAAATAAATAGATTCAGCTGTTCCTAATTAACTTCCTAAATTAAAAAGTTTGAATTTTAATTTTTTTATTATAAAGGCTTTATAATCACCCTTATTTTAACATCATAATATGTCTTATAAGCTATAACAATAGTGAATAAGTGCTAATAAAATGTTTAGAAATATATAAATTATTTATATTTAATAGTTATTAATAAAATAAAACATTCATCTTCTGATATTTCAATTTTTGTGAGACACAAGCTGTCATTTTATTTCCGAGTACAAAACGCAAGTAAGATTGAGTAACAATGTGTGATTTAGAGTAATTGAGTAACAAATGATTGGTCCATGTTCTTATGAACAGAATCTCAATGATAAGAAATAACTATTTAAAATAAAGATAAATTGCCAACGTTGTTGAAAAATTTACCGTTACAGAAACATCAAGTATTTTTTGTAAGCAGGATATTAGATGAGAGACCAGAAAACAACGTAAATTTCTACGAACCACCTATCGGAGCTACCGACTAAAATTAAGTTGATAATTACTAAAAGTTCTGGTATCCATTATAACTAACAAGATTACCAAATTTAACTGTGATGAATTTTTTCTGAGATTCTTTATAATGTAGTTTACAAATATCTATAGTCTTTAGGTAACTCAATCGTATGCGCAAACTACATAACGTCAAACTTTAGTTTTGGGCTTAAAATTTGCATTAAGTTTCACTTAATAACATTCAAATGTCAAAATTTACAAAAAATCAAAAGCGGCTCTGAAAATCAAAGGGTTCCAAAGTTTTTGAACAACCTGAATATATGTATAGATATGTTATGCTGGCCATAACAAGGAAAAATTTGTACGATTTACACGGTAGCAACGTGTGTTGAATTTTACAGTTAAATTTAGCATTTTAGTATTTTTGTACTAATTAAGTCAGACATTTATTTTAAAACAACTGCTACTCAATAAATAACCATGTGCTATCCATTTTGTGAGTGTTGTAACCTCAGCTCACATTTAGGAATACCGGTTCAGAGATGGGTTTACTACAGTGTGTTACTCTACTTTGTGAGTCTTCTATTTGGAATGGAAACACTTAACCAATATTTTAAACCAAATCGATTAAAATGTTTTTTTTAGATATACATAATATTTAACCTGACGGCGGCGTCGTCATGCTATATGAAAAAAGGTAAGTTGTAATTAAGTCTATTCAAATTCTTCAAAATTTCACTGCCTACTTGTTTTTACATGTCATTTTATAGAAAGTAATTACACAAAAGCTTATGAACAAAAAGAATTTTTAATAGCAGCAGTAAAAAAAGAATTCGAAAGAATAACAAAACCAAGAAATCCTAGCGAAGAAATAATATTAGATGTCACAGGAATACAGAGTGAAATAGATAAAAAAAAAGAGGAAGCATGTAAAATAATAGAAGCTCCATATAAGTCTTCCCCGAATAAAAACAAAGAGTATACGATTACCATGCTAGGGTTAAACCTTGTTAACGTGGTCTTAACCCTATGCTTTTTGTGTGGAAATTACTATGTTAAAGTAACTATGCTCATAATGATTATAATTTTGAATTTAAGTCACGTATTTATATAAATAAAATAAAATTATATGTCCCAATAATGTATTGATTTTACCACCGTTCAGTCATTTTTCGAAGGACAAACAAATTGTACTAGTTAAATAGTAAAAAGTTTGAATTAATACCAATTTTAACTTTGCTCTCTTGTAAAACTTTATAATAGTATTAAACTGTATTTTTTTTTTGAATGAGGTTACATGCATCTTTATAGCCCTGTTTGCGGTTTGAAAGTCTTTTACGTCACATTTGATTGGTCATTCGTAAATTGGCCAACTCCTGTACGTAAGCGATTTAGTGTTCTCCAGACCATCTATTTGTTGCTACGTCCCAGGGTAACTTCTCTTCGATTTGTTGCTCGCTCCCTACCTCTCATAATTTTAATCTTGCTGTCTGTGGGTTTTCTTCTAATTTCTTCATGCATTTTAGGAAGCTCTTTCTTGATTTTAGTTGGAAAGCAATTTTTCTACGTATATGTGGTGGCCTTATTTCTGCTAGAGGATATAGTTTGTCTACTGGTGTTGGCTCAGTCATTTAACGCAGTATCAATTTGTTTAGTATATGTTAATCTACCCCACACCGGACATGCATATTAAGCCACCGAGAACCATAGATCTAGTTCAGAGATTCTAACGGTTTCAGGGTGGGTTCCTCACTTTGAACTGACCAATTTTCGCAATAGAGTGTTTCTAGCGCATATTTTCCTTAAAAAACCGGACCGGACACGATAAGAAAGAAGACTACAGTGATATATTTTTTTTTGAAACCGTTTTCAATAAACTGGGTCATATTTAGTACCTGCCTTGTGCATGATTTCCTTTTCCTGAAGCCTGCTTGCTCTTGTATCAGTTTTTGTCAGTATATATTACTCTACGGTTATGAACCATTCGTTCAAAGGCTTTATATAAAGGCCCTAATACTGTATACAATTAACACCCTTTTGATTCTCGCTAGAAGTCGTACTGCCTATTCATTGTATTTTTTTTACAGGGTGCAGATATATTTGGAACGACCATAGGCACGAACTTTGCATTTAACACTTGCTTTGATTTATTTATGATATTTCAACACATATTCGACCCGATAAAAGTGATATTAGGTTTCATAATGATGGACAATGAATTGACCTATGCCGATATGTTAAGCACGTCCGGATGTTGCGATTGGACTAGTTATTATTACCATATCGGAAACGGTAGATTTCCTCCATTTTAAAACTACAACTTTAATAGGATTTCAATTGTAAGCACTACAAAATTTATTTCGTTTCAGTAATTCAAATGTTTATGATCATATGGCTCTGGTTTGGGCTTAACAAGAGGCTTCAAACAGCATATTAAGCATAATCATGAAACTGCTTAATATAATACTAAGCAAAAACACAACAACACGCGGAAATAAATTGTAATTGATGTACAATAAATACATTTTAAAAGTCTCAATTTTCTATGATTTATTTATAGTTTGTCATTTTATGTAGCAGCCATATTTGTTGTAAGTGAAAAATGCAAAATTGGGCGTGAACAATTTTAGCTTCAATGTAGAGCGGCGAAGGTATTGGTTTTACTCTGATGTGGGCTTTTTTTTTTATCTGTATACAATGAGGGGGTGGGGTAAAAGTTGTAAAAGTTTACTTCTTCACAGTCGAAATTTGAAAAAACAAAAAAAAATCGTACGAGTTTTTAAGATAGAACTTTTACTGGCTATAGTTTTGAGAAAAAGAGTCGGATCGAGTTGAAATCTATTAGGAATATTTATTTGGTATGCCCACACATGTCAGTTGTATTAAATTTAAATTATACCCATTTCCCACCCCCAAGGAGGGGGGGGGTAAATTTTTTGGGGTTTTAGCTGTAATTTTAAGACCTTTATGTTGAAGATTTGTCAGTAGTTAGAACTGATATGTATTCATAACATATAAAACGGAAAAAAAATTCGGCACAACTTTTTGCTTTCAACATAACAAGAGCAATATCAATTTTCTCTTCAGTCAGAGTAATTCTCTCCTCTTCCGTTGTCACCTATTACCAGATCATCTGGTGGGGCGGTTGCAGCCACCACCCAACGACACAGTGACTATCAGCTAAGGGAAGCAGCCGTCAGACAGCACCGTTATCACATAGACGGGTATTTACTAATTAGTATTCCTGCTTCATGCACTGTAATTCGTGATATGTAAATATATTATTTTTATTTGATTACATTTTTTTGGGGTATTTCAAATGTCTGCTTTCAGTTAAAATCGTTATAAGAAATGACTATTTCTTATAACGATTTTAACCAAATTATGTGTATTTAACATACATTACGGAAATTCGAACATAAAGTTTTAGCTATAACTGAACACAATTATTGGATATCATGGATATATTTATTAACAATACAATTATTTTGTCTTTAAAACGTTGTAATGATATTAATTTGTATTTAATGAATTCAACAAATCAAGTAAATAATTTTTTTTGAACTGTTCGTATTTGAAATTTATTGATACAATTATTATTATTCTATGTGTTATAAATATATAAATTGTGTAAAGTACAAACTGTTAAATATTAATGAAAATAGTTTTTGTTCTCTCTTTAAATGTAGGAAATTGTACGCCTTTCAGCAAATTTCTATTTACCATCTAGTATAATTTTCAAATATGTAAACTACTTATTTTATCTTCGATGCGGAGCTAAGAAGGTATTGTTTTTACAATGATGTGTTTTCATTTATTTATTTTTTTTTTTTGTGTCTGGACCCACGATATCTAGTATACCGCTGAACCGATTTCTTCGTGTAGCAACTCTATAGATCAGAAACCATACCTGAAAGGTACCTCATCTGGCCAAAAATTTTAAAAAGTCACCCCTTCCCCATCAAAATTGCGAAAAACAGTTTAAAATTACAATGCTTTATAACTTTTTGTAAAAATAGTCGAAAAAGTTCCAAATTTATATGAATTGTTCTTCAAACATAGTACTATCGATAAACATTAACAAAACAAAAAATATCATAAGCCCTTTCCCCTAAAAGGGATTTATTTATTTTATTTATTTATTAAAGTTTAAACAGGCCAAGCCCAATTACATAAAAAGAATAAAATACAGTATTTCGTGGTTCATAAACAAATAGTATGATACAATAAGAATACGCTAAGTGTGATACAATATAATGAGAATTATTAACTAGAATTGTTAAGTATTAAATTACATAAGTTTTAAACGAGTGAAAGTTGGGTGAGATGAACATACCAATTTTTTAAATTTATGGTTTTCATTAATCTATTGCTTGGGGTATTACTTGCATAATTATTTACTTTTATGTTTAGATAAAATATATTTTTAGACCGAGTACTTAGAGTAGCAACGAGGAAAGAATAACGACTTAAAAATTCAGGACAATCAATAATGCCGACAAAAAGCTTTTATGAAAAATATAAATCTAAACGAAAACGACGTTGTACCATTGTTTCGAGGTTGAGAAGAGACAAAAGTGGAGAGTAAGAAGAATGAGGTTCCCTGGGTATTGAACATTTAAATGAAAGGAAGCACAAGAATTTTTGTTGAACTTTTTCTAATTTGCATTTAAGACCTAATTTGTAAGGAGACCATATTACTGATCCACATTCACAAATAGAACGTATCAAAGAGCAATATAAGGATTTTAAGGCACGTTTACCAGGAAAAATACCAGTGGAGAGATAGATTAAACAAGTATAATAAAGGTGGAGAAAGAACATAGTTACAATTTTTTAGGAATATACAAGGAATTAAATCAGGACCGAAGAGGAGTTTAAAGTTAAAGAGCTAAGAGATTGGAATACCTCAATTAAATCAATAGAACAAGAGTGTATAGGGGAAGAAAGAACTTTAGGAGGGTTATGTAGTGGATTAATATTAACACAGTCATAGTTTTCATAAACACTAGAAAAATAGTTTGCAAAAGCATTAACAACTTCATTAGGAGTGTTAAACTCTTCATTACTTAAATACATGTTTTTTGGTAATAAATTATTTTTACGTTTATCATTGATGAATTTCCAAAACTGACTTGGTCGGACTTTTACATTTTTTTGGATTTTATGTTATGTAATTTTGATAATCTTTTTTTGATAAAAATTTACATTTAGCACGAAGATTAGAAAAAATAATATAATCACTCACCAAACCAGAACTCTTATACAATTTATGTGCAACTTTTTTCTTAAATATTAAATCTTTTAGATTTTTACTATATTATAAAGGGTAGTTTGATTGATTTTTAATTAGCTTAGGTACAAATATATCAATAATTTCATAAATTATAGAATAAAATAAAGTAACAGCTTGATTTATATCAAGAC